>NC_047046.1:59272196-59558990 GCF_011762595.2 Tursiops truncatus
GGCCCAGCGGCCACGGCTCACGGGCCCAGCCGCTCCGCGGCATGTGGGATCCTCCCGGACCGGGGCATGAACCCGCGTCCCCTGCATCGGCAGGCGGACTCTCAACCCCTGTGCCACCAGGGAAGCCCACCTTTCTCTTCTTTAAGGTCCGAAACCTCTACCTCCTCTCCTTCTCTCAGGTGGAACAGAGCCTTAATTGCCTAAATTGTACTTGGGCTTCATATTCTTATGGATTTCTCACACATATGTAAATTTGGTTTTTCTCCTGTTAACCTGTCTCATGTCAGTTTAACCTAGAAAGGATAGAAGGGAAGTTTTTTCCATCCCCACAGTTGCTTTGTACAATTTTTTTCTGATTTTATTTTTTGTTATTTTGGAAGTTTATATTATAAGATATTGAAGGTAAGGGGAGGGGAACTTGCGGCTCTTCTATTGGCTTTCTTACCCACAAGCATTTTACCATTTTTTAAAATACACCTTTATTGGAGTATAATTGCTTTACAATGTTGTGTTAGTTTCTGCTGTACAACAAAGTGAATCAGCTATATGTATACATATATCCCCATATCCCCTCCCTCTTGAGCCTCCCTCCCTATCCCACCCTCTAGGTCATCACAAAGCATCGAGCTGATCTCCCTGTGCTATACAGCAGCTTCCCACTAGCCATCAATTTTACATTTGGTAGTGTATATAGGTCAATGCTATTCTCTCACTTCATTCCAGCTTCCCCTGCTGTGTCCTCAAGTCTGTTCTCTACGAGTGTGTCTTTATTCCTGCCCTGACCCTAGGTTCATCAGTACCCTTTTTTTTTTTTAGATTACATATATATGCATTACATATGGTACTTGTTTTTCTCTTTCTGACCTACTTCACTCTGTATGACAGTCTCTAGGTCCATCACCCTCATTACAAATAACTCGTTTGTCCCAATTTATGGTTGAGTAATATTCCATTGAATATATGTGCCACATCTTTATCCATTCCTCTGTTGATGGACACTTAGTTTGCTTCCATGTCCTAGATATTATAAATAGTGCTGCAATGACCATTGTGGTACATGTATCTTTTTGAATTATGTTTTTCTCAGGGTATTTGCAAAGTAGTGTGATTGCTGGGTCATATGGTAATTCTATTTTTAGTTTTTGTAAGGAACCTCCATACTGTTCTCCATAGTGGCTGTATTAATTTACATTCCCACAAACAGTGCAAGAGTGTTCCCTTTTGTCCACACCCTCTCCAGCATTTATTGTTTGCAGATTTTTTGATGATGGCCATTCTGACTGGTGTGAGGTGATACCTCATTGTAGTTTTGATTTGCATTTCTGTAATGATTAGTAATGTTGAGCATCCTTTCATGTGTTTGTTGGAAATCTGTATATCTTCTCTGAAGAAATGTCTATTTAGCTCTTCTACCCATTTTTGGATTGGGTTGTTTGTGTTTTTGATATTGAGCCACATGGGCTGCTTGTAAGTTTTGGAGATTAATCCTTTGTCAGTTGCTACGTTTGTAAATATTTTCTCCCATTCTAAGGGCTGTCTTTTCATCTTGTTTATGATTTCCTCTGCTGTGCAAAAGCTTTTAAGTTTCATTAGTTCCCCTTTTGTTTATTTTTGGTTTTATTTCCATTTCTCTAGGAGGTGGGTCAAAAAGGATCTTGCTGTGATTTATGTCATAGAGTGTTCTGCTTATGTTTTCCTCTAAGAGTTTTATAGTGTCTGGCCTTACATTTAGGTCTTTTATCCATTTTGAGTTTATTTTTGTGTATGGTGTTAGCGAGTGTTCTAATTCCATTCTTTTACATGTATCTGTCCATTTTTCCCAGCACCACTTATTGAAGAGGGTTTCTTTTCTCCATTGTATATTCTTGACTCCTTTATCAAAAATAAGATGACCATAGGTGCATGGGTTTACTCCGAACTTTCTATCCTGTTCCATTGATCTATATTTCTGTTTTTGTGCCAGTATTATACTGTCTTTATTACTGTAACTTTATAGTATAGTCTGAAGTCAGGACGTCTGATTCCTCCAGCTCTCTTTTTCTTTCTAAGATTGCTTTGGTGATTCAGGGTCTTTTGTGTTCCCATGCAAATTTAAAATTTTTTTGTTCTAGTTCTGTGAAAAAATGACATTGGTAATTTGATAGGGATTACATTGAATCAGTAGATTGCTTGGGAGAGTATAGTCATTTTCACAATGTTGATTCTTCCAATCCAAGAACATGGTATATCTCTCCATCTGTTTTTATCATCTTTGATTTCTTTCATCAGTGTCTTATAGTTTTGTCATACAGGACTTTTGTCTCCTTAGGTAGGTTTATTCCTACGTGTTTTATTTTTTTGTTGTTACAATGTTAAATGGGAGTGTTTCTTTTTCTGATATTTTGTTGTTAGTGTATAGTAATGCAAGAGATTTCTGTGCCTAAATTTTATATCCCACTACATTACCAAATTCATTGATTAGTTCTAGTAGCTTTCTGGTGGCATCTTTAGGATATTCTATGTATAGTATCATGTCATCTGCAAAGAGTGATGGTTTTCTTCTTCTTTTCTAATTTGGATTTCTTTTATTTCTTTTTCTTCTCTGATTGCCATGGCTAGGACTTCCTATTCAAACTATGTTGAATAATAGTGGTGAGAGTGTACATCCTTGTTTTGTTCCTGATCTTAGAGGAAATGCTTAAAGTTTTTCACCATTGAGAAAGATATTTGCTGTGAGTTTGTCATATATGTCCTTTATTATGTTGAGATAGGTTCCCTCTATGTACACTTTTTGGAGAGTTTTTATCATAAATGGGTGTTGAATTTTGTCAAAAACTTTGTCTGCAATCTATTGAGATGGTCATATGGTTTTTATCCTTCAATTTGTTAATATGGTGTATCACATTGATTGATTTGCATACATTGAAGAATCCTGACATTCCTGGGATAAACCTCATTTGATCATGGTGTATGGTCATTTTAATATGCTGTTGGATTCTGCTTTCTAGTATTTTGTTGAGGATTTTTGAATCTTTGTTCATCAGTGATATTGACCTATAATTTTCTTTTTTTGTGACATCTTTTTCTGGTTTTGGTATCAGGGTGATTGTCAACTCATAGAATGAGTTCAGAAGTATTCATCCCTCTGCTATATTTTCGAAGAGTTTGAGAAGGATAAGTGTTAGCTCTTCTCTAAATATTTGACAGAATATGCCTGTGAAGCTGTCTAGCCCTCAGCTTTTGTTTGTTGGAAGAATTTTAATCACAGTTTCAATATCAGTGCTTGTGGTTTGTCTGTTTGTATTTTCTATTTCTTCCTGGTTCAGTCTTAGAAGGTTGTACTTTTCTACGAATTGGTCCATTTCTTCCAGGTTGTCCATTTTATTGGCATATAGTTTCTTGTAGTAGTCTCTCCTGATCCTTTGTATTTCTGCATTGTCAGTTGTTACTTCTCCTTTCTTGTTTCTAATTCTGTTGATTTGAGTCTTCTCCCTTTTTTTTCCTAATGAGTCTGGTTAACATTTATCAATTTTGTTTATGTTCTCTAAGAACCAGCTTTTAGTTTTATTGATCTTTGTTACTGTTTTCTTTATTCCTTTTTCATTTATTTCTGATCTGTTCTTTATGATTTCTTTCCTTCTGCTAACTTTGGAGTTTTTTTTTTGTTCTTCATTTTCTAATTGCTTTAGGTGTAAGGTTAGGTTGTTTATTTGAGATTTGTCTCATTTCTTGAGGTAAGATTGTATTTCTATAAACTTCCCTCTTAGAACTTCTTTTGCTGCACCTCATATGTTTTGGGTCATCATATTTTCATTATCATTTGCTTCTAGGTACTTTTTGGTTTCCTCTTTGATTTCTTCAGTAATCTCTTGGTTATTGGTTATTTAGTAGCATGTTGTTTAGCCTCCGTGTGCTTGTATTTTTTATATTCTTTTCCTTTAATTGATATCCAGTCTCATAATGTTGTTGTTGGAAAAGTTGCTTCATACAATTTCATTTTATGTAAATTTACCTAGGCTTAATTTGACCCAAGATTTGATCTATCCTGGAGAATGTTCCATGTGCACTTGAGAAGATACTGTATTCTGTTGTTTGGGGATGGAATTTCCTATAAATATCAGTTAAGTCCATCTGGGGTCTTCCCTGCTGGGACAGTGGTTACGAATCTGCCTGTCAGTGAAGGGGATATGGGTTCAAGCCCTGGTCTGAGAAGATCCCACATGCCATGGAGCAACTAAGCCCATACACCACAACAACTGAGCTTGTGCTCTAGAGCCCACAAACCACAATTACTGAGCCTGCATGCCACAACTACTGAAGCCTGTGTTCCCCAACTCTGTGCTCTGCAACAAGAAGCCACCACAGTGAGAAGTCCACACACCACAATGAAGGGTAGCCCCTGCTCATCACTAGAGAAAGCCCACACAGAGCAATGAAGACCAAAGGCAGCCAAAAATAAATAAATAAATTTCAAAATAAATAAATAAGACATTGATGGAGTAAATCATAGATGATACAGATCCATAGAAAGATAGTTCATGTGCATTGATTGGAAAAATTAATGTAGTTAAAATGTCCATTCTACCCAAACTAATCTACAAATTTGATACAACCCCTATCAAAATACCCAGGACATTTTCCCAGAACTGAAACAAATATACCTAACATTTACATGAAACCACAAAAAAACCCAAATTGCCAACACAGTCTTGAGAAGAAAGAACAAAGGTAGAGGTGTCATGCTCCCTGACTTCAGACTATACTACAAAGCTAGAGTAATCAAAACAGTATGGTGCTGGAACAAAAATCAAACACACAGATAAATGGAACAGAATAGAGAGCACAGAAATAATCCAATGTACCTATGGTAAATTAATCTATGATAAAGGAGGCAAGAATATACCATGGAGAAAAGATAGTCTCTTCAATAAGTTGTGCTGAGAAAACTGGAGAGCTACATGTAAAAGAATGAATTTAGAACATATTCTCACATCATATATAAAAATAAATTCAAACCAAAACAAAGATCTAAATGTAAGACCAGAAACCATAACATTCTAGCTGAAAACATAGGGAGAACACTCTGAAATAAATTTTAGCAATAATATTTTGGGTCTGTCTGCTCAGGCAAAGAAAATAAAAGTAAAAATAAACAATTCAGACCTAATTAAACTTAAAAGATTTTGTACAGCAAAGGAAACTATCAACATGAAAACACAACCCACTGAATGAAAGAAAATATTTGCAAATGGTATGACCAGTAAGGGGTTAATATCTGAAATATATAAACAGCTCATACAACTCAATATCCAAAATACAACAGCTCAATTAAAAAGTGGGCAGGAGACCTGAATAAACATAAACATGGGAGCTGACACTGGACCTGGATGAAAGGGGAGTTGCCTCCCTGATTAATAATGCTTTATCGCAATTACAAAACCCTAATAATCACAATTGCAACATGCCATATTGATATAGGAAAACTTTTAACTATTCTAGTAATCACACAATGTAAGGTACTATTTCTCATGCCTTTATATATAGTTGTACTTGCTTTTGATGCAACTTTGCTTTTATTTCAGTGTTACAAATTAACTCACAGAGGAATTGAGGTTAAACTTTTTCCAAACAATTGTTTGGAGTATTCACTTGGAAATATAACTGGGTATGCAGAAACTGAATAAGCACGTAGTCTATCACCTGTAAACAAAAGCCAAATGCCCTCTGAAGAGAAAGAAGAAATAAATCATCAAGTAAATGAACATTACATTTGGCAACAAAATGAACTTAATCTTTGTTTGGTTTTCAAAGAAATATATCCTGTTTAGGAACATTAGCAAAATAAATATCCCCAGCATCCAACTTACTAAAGGAGATGCATGTGCTGATCATTTCTCTGCTATGCTCACTGCCCTAGGCAGGGGAAGGATTTTCCTGCTCTCCTTTTGTCTTATCTCTTCCAATTTTATATCTTCATTCTCAATAGATTTCAAGGCCCACTGTAATGAATATAAATATGTTTGCTACATTAGGACTGTAAAGCCACAGTTTACTAGTTTCCTCTATCTTTCTGCCCCAGTGAAATATATCTAACATGCAGCTATTCAATAAAGTATCATCTTTAATAGTAGAAAAATCAGCCTGGAATTCAGCCATCTTCCAACTACTAATAAAATATTTCTCTCTGTAATACTGAAGTAGGCTAATGAGGGGTATATTTGCAGTAGAAGTTAGTTTTGTTTTCAATGTATGAGCTCAGGGGAACAACCATTTCTGAACAATTGAATTAAAGCAAGAAACTTGTTTACTACTTTGAAATCATAGTGTTTTGTTTTCTTTCTCCTTGTTAACTCGATTATTTAATTATTAATTGTTGCAGATGTACTATAGTACTCAAGAATGAAAAAAGATTGAGGAAGAGGTCCTAGACAAAGGAAGAGATAAAAAAGTAATGGAATCTGTGACCTCTGCTCTTGTGAATGTCTTTCTAAACATTTTTTGATTCCCATTATAGTCCCACCATCCAATTATTTATTAAAAAATATTAAATTCCCCAAAATATAAAGCCATGTACTAGACCTTGGGGAGTCATCATTTAAAAGACAAAGACAATCCTCCTAAAGCTATTTACATTATGAGAAATGACAAATGTTATCAAACAGGACTCATTACCTAATTAACTATTTTATAGTTGCCCTGTAAATAAAAGTAAGATAAGTGCAATGAAATTGTATAATAAGAAGCTTAGAACCAGTCAGGGAAATTTTATTTGAAGAAGTACAGTTGGAACTGACCTTTGAAAGATGTATACCTAAATGAGGAGCATCATAGCCAAAGGTAATATCATTGCCTTAACCCTAAGATGGAGGAAAAATATGGCATATTCAAAAATTGAAAGAATGCCAATGTGGCAGAAACAAGAAAGCAAGTGGAATAACTGCTAGAAATGAGCCTATGAAGTAGGCAGTTGATACACCCCACATACATTCTAGATACTTATTTTTGGAACAATGAATACCCATTGGACGATGTTAAACAAGGCAGTGACACAAGCATATTTTCTTAAATTTCACTGTGAATAACAAATTAGAGAATGACAAGTTAGGATTCAGTAAGAAAAGCTAAAACTTGGGAGAGGATTGTAATTCTTACTATGATGGTGGCAGGGAAATTGATAAAAGTGGATCAGTTTGAGAAATATTTATTTATTTTTATTTATTTAACATCTTTATTGGAGTATAATTGCTTTACAATGGTGTATTAGTTTCTGCTTTATGACAAAGTGAATCAGTTATACATATACATATGTTCCCATATCTCTTTCCTCTTGCGTCTCCCTCCCTCCTACACTCCCTATCCCATCCCTCTATGGGGTCACAAAGCACCGAGCTGATCTCCCTGTGATATGCGGCTGCTTCCCACTAGCTATCTATTTTACGTTTGGTATTGTATATATGTCCATGCCACTCTCTCACTTTGTCACAGCTTACCCTTCTCCCTCCCCATATCCTCAAGTCCATTCTATAGTAGGTCTGTGTCTTTATTCACGTCTTGCCGCTAGGTTCTTCATGACCTTTTTTTTTCGAAATATTTATGTTTCATGGCTAAAGAAGGATGAGGGAGAAACCATAGTCAAAAGCAGCCCCTGAGTTTCTGCTTAGAGCAATTGCAAGGGTGGTAGTAGTAGTGTTTGTTGAATCTTACAGTCAAAGACACTTGAATCCCAAAACAACATAAGAAAAAAAAATTAGAATTAGGAAATTTATTGACTTGAATAACCAAAAGTTTGGAAGAATAGAAGTAGAATTAGATTTATGGTTGTTTGGAAGGCAATATTATAATCAATTAGGCATAAGGAGCTTCTCTCTGCCACTTTTAATATGGTAAGTCTCAAGAAAGAATTATCTTTGCTTGTTTTCTGTGTTGTCTTCCTGTGGTCAGAGGTTTAAAATGGTTACCTAAGAAGGAAATGAGTGGACAAGCCTGCTGGGTGATTCACTATGAACCTTAAAGTCACCATAGTAGTATTTGCCAACATGGAATCATTGAATATCTGAAGAACATCAAATTGGAGGGTTGGGAGAAGGTGAGCTCTGGAAATATTAACGTTTAGAACCTGTAAGCATCTAATTGGAAAGTGTTGACAAGGCACTTAGATTATCAGGTCTGTAGCTCAAAGTTGAGATCTGATCTAAAGATAATAACTTTAGTATAAGTATGATAATATTATTATAAGATAACTTATTATAAGGTATTATTATTATAAGATATAATAAGATAATAACTTTATCATAAATTATGAATGAATCATAAGTAGATGGCAATTGAAGCCATGACATTTATGGAAT
The DNA here is from genome assembly GCF_011762595.2 of Tursiops truncatus. Taxonomy (NCBI): domain Eukaryota; kingdom Metazoa; phylum Chordata; class Mammalia; order Artiodactyla; family Delphinidae; genus Tursiops; species Tursiops truncatus. The sequence continues at coordinate 59,280,524 of NC_047046.1, forward strand.
AACAAAGAGAGAGAGTATACAAAGAAAAAAATATAGTTAAAATGAACCTTGAGGTAACATTTAAACTATCAGGCCAAAGAGACTGAAAAGTATGAACCAAAAAAATACAGGGAAGCCTAGGAAACAAAGGAAGAACTGTTTCAAAAAGAAAGACGTTGTAAATGAGTGGATGCTGCTAAAATCACAGAGTAACACCTGAAACAAATCCATTTAAATAGTAAAATGGATGGCATTGTTGGCAATAAAGAGTGTCATTTTAGTGGAATGGTAGTAGTGGGGAAGCCTGATTAGAAAATGGAGAAAGTGAGAGCAAGCAACTCTACCAAGAGGTGACTATGCAGCAGAACACGGACAATTGGGCTTAATTGGAGATGAACAACGATCAAGATTTTTCTTGTGATTTAATCATATATATATGTACATATATATAATATATATGTACATATATATATGTTTGTGTGTATGTGTAATACAGGACAGTGGTTATACTTAATTGGTAATGGGTCTGTGCATATTTTGTTCTTCATTTAAAAATTTACATTAAGAATGCCAGTGGGAAGGTGTACAATGCAAGATGCTGGAAGAAAGATATAGGACAGACATAAAGATGATTAAAAATTGTAATGAAAAGTTTTCCTTTCTGGACTTTAAATAAATTTTTATGTCAGCACTATAAAGTTTGACATTCAAATATTCTGTTTCATTAATTTTGCTTTTGTCTCTCTCATATTCTCAATAATATTTTCAGTTAAGAGTCTGTGTGAGAAGGCCCATTAGAGCACTTAACAGGGCAGGGCACAGAGCAAACATTCTATAATTTACATTGGACATTTAATTCCAGTTTAATGGAAAATCAAGACATACAATAATTTGTGCAAATTTCTACTAATCCACCCTTCATGGTTATAAAGGGGTGTTCACTCAAATGAAATGATCATATGTTCTATCCTCTTATTAATATTGATAAGTTTCATGTATCAATTGTATGGATAATTATGGAGCTGTGAACCTACAATTTTCACACATGCCCAGGCAAGGAAAATCTAGTAATAGATTTTTGTTTGGGAATTTTTTTGGCAGGGACTCATGCTTGGGCATTTTAGATAAGAAAGTTAGCCTCCCAGACTATGCTCCCTCAATATTTATGGAAAAGAGTTCATCTTAATGTCCTTAGAAATTGAACCATTAGGGGGAAACATGCCAGGAGGAAGATAGTTGAGATTCAGGTAGGAAGAAGAAAGTAATAATAGTCACAAATACAGACAGGACATGATGTGGTTTTTATAATGAAGAGATTTGAAGTCTCCAACTATTAATGGTTAAGTTTCCTTTCTGTGCCTTAACATTTTCCCAATTTCCCAGTCCTACTCTGTACTCCCTATTTCTTCCCAACACACATCCTGACTTGAGAATTAAGCCACAAGAATTCTATAAAAGTGACTGCAGTTGCATTTCTCTGGAATTCACCATATTATTTTTCTCCAGTGCTGAACATCCAAGGCATTGGAATCCTATAGTTCTTGCCTTTACAGCTTGGCTCTCTTCCATTCCTCTTTCCTTACTTGAATTTGGAAACCTGTGTATGTAGTCAAAAAATTCCAGAACATCTATAACACAATAAATAATGTATAATAAAGTACTCAAAAGAATTTTGTCCATGATCTTCAGCAGTTGCTTTAGGTCCTCATAGAGTTCAGAAACTATGAGGCTGGGCATTATATATTTTCAGATGGCAGGATCATCTCAGCCTCAGGCCAAATCTGCTTGTATTAATAGGGATCCCTAACCTCTTCCTTCAGAGAGTACGCATGGCTAGGAAGTTTTTTCTTTTGAAACCTCTGGAGAGAGGGAGAAGTCCATATTATCATTTCTATGAAATATATCAGCTGAATGAGAGATATGAGATGACGGTGGGGATATTGTAAACTGAAAAAAAAAAAGAGGTTACATAATCACAGAAGATCAACTTTTAGAAAAAATACACTGCCACTAAAATTTTATATGAGGAATAAATGCAGAATAAAGGCATGATCTAAAGAAAAGTGGGAGTGACCAGGTAAATCTCTCAATAACTGGCAAACAGAAATTCTCACCACATACTGTGTTGGAAAGGAAATATGTCAAAAAGTTCAGTGCAGGTTCAAATTGAGAAGTGAATCATAAGGAATGATTAGAATAAAATACTTATTATAGAGACTCAAACTTACTCAACTATGAGAGTTGGTAAAGCAGCATTGGCTCAGTTTTGTCTTCTGCTTTTGCATCTGACACTGAACCTGAAGTTACAGAGCAGGCAGTCAGGAAGAGAAAGTGAACATGAAGCAGGGACACCTGGAAATTATGTCTATCTCTTACCAGAACCCATGTTGGCTTTTCCGCATTTCCAAGTCTCCAACTTAACTGCCATGGGGATCTGCAGGAAAAACTGACAGCTTTCTGGTGAAGCTACACTCACACCAGGCCCAGAAGGTGGAGAAGGTGAAATAAGAGACCTTATGGGAGTGAGAGGAGGCACGTGGCCTGTTGCTGCCCTCACCAGCAAGGTGAGTCAATAGAAGTGCAAAAGCATGTGAGAGCTACAACAGGGTCTGAACCGCATCCACCTCCAAGGAATAAACAAAGCTTCTGTTCAGTTCTGCTCATCTTGTGTGACTTTCTCTTGTGGCCGACCTTAATCAGGGATATATGGGGTAGTAAATTCTGGGAAAGATTGTTCAGCTTTATCAAGTTGAAACATTACAAAGATGTTAGTATCTTTTAGCAAAACTGTTCAGGTCAATGACTTATTTTTTATTGAAAAACAAAATCAGATCTTCCTTGCCAGAATACATTATTATGCAAGGGATGCCTGCAGGCTCCAAGTCCTCTTACCTTGACCTTCTCCATGTGAGTGAAGTCCTGATGAATTATGGCTAAGTCAAGGAAACCAGGAGTTTTGAAGAGTCTGACCTTTAAGGGAAATATACTATGACTATTTTCAGTTTAACAGGCAGGAATTCCAATATTTGGAAACCAGCAGCCCTTTTTTTTGCTTGCAAATCTCAGGCTAATAAGTATTTACCAAACCAGCCTGTTTTATGCAATTACTTAGTTCTGTTTACTCTCACTCCATTTTTTTATGATAAGCATTTTCAAACATTTCAAGATGTGACCAGGAAGACACTTACATATGTAGTTAGCCCAAAATTATCTATAATGGGAATTGGGAGACACTAGGAAAGCTACTCTTATGCAGTATTTTTCTGTTGCCTGAAATTCCACTGCTGTTAATCTCTCTCTTTTCTAAGACTATTCCACTTCCTGCAACTTCCTTTTGAAATAAGGATGAGGTGTTCCAATAAGACAGTGAGATTATCTTATTGTTCATCATATGGATTTTTTCAACTAAGGGAAAATGAAACAGGAAAGGAAACTAGCTGTCTGAGAAGGAAAGAGACAAAAGCACTAGATATAATTGTATTAAAGGTAAATGTCTCTAAGTTCAGAGTTTCCCCATGTAAAGTATTATGTCAACAGCGATACTTTCTGTCAAAAGACTTAAGAAGAGCACATTCCAGCACATCAGAAGCTCACCACTCAGTAATAATAACCAACATTCTGTGAGTACACAGCATGTGCTTGTCTTTGGCACTGGTCCAAGGGCAGACCTGCAGTTAATGAGGTATAACTCTTACCAACCCTATGAGGGAGGCACTGTGATTACCCTTATCTGATACAGGATGAAATTGAGCGACAAAAGTGTTAGGTAACTTAACTCAGACTTATATACCCAGTAGAATGCAGAGCTGGAATTTGAGTTTAGAAAGTCAAAGCCTGATAAGGAATTCTCTAATTTAGTTAATCTTAGTAATTTCAGTAAATAAATTCATACAATCACCATCAAAGGGGAAAAAAAACTTAGTTAAGTAATTAGGAATGAAGAGAAAAGGGTTTTCGTGTAGTAAGATATTTAAAACTAGAAAATATTGATGACATATTCACATATGACAGGAATTCAAAAAAGTTGAATGATTTTTAAATGAGGTCTGAAGGTGACAGTACGTTATTAGATATGAAGGCATCAAGTACATAAAGTACAGTTGCATTCATTTGACCCACTGATCTTCCACTTGAAATGTTTTCTCCCCATCTCTCTACTTTTCCAAATTTGATTCATTTATCAAGGTCCAGTTTGAGAATGTGGACACAAGCTTCACAATCAAGTTACTAGTGATGTTAACCAAGCCAAAGAACATAGGTGTTCCCAGTTATAGAATGAAGATTTGTGGCTAGATGTAGAGTGACAGGCACTCTCAGCTGATTAACTGATACCCCTGCTTCCTGGCAAATAGAATCCCACTTTTGTCCAGGGCTATAAGATACACAGTACTAGCTGAGATAACTTACTTTCCCAGTTGACTTGGTAGATAGGGATGGTCATGTGACACAATTATAGCCAATGATGTATAAGAAAACATCTACTGGTGTTCTGCACATATTTTTGCTTTTTTGTTGTGGAAGAGAGAAAAACCACATGTCTATGGCATTACTACTTTCCCCTTTTCTTGTCCTCAAAACAGTTGTTATACCCAGAGATGCAGCAGCCATATTTTGATGGTCAGGCAAGAAAAAGTTCCCAATACGTTAACAATTGCAAAAATAAATCAAAAACCTTGCATTGCTGATGGAATTGTTGAACATCTGAATCAATTCCAGCAATGTTCCAGGCTTATTTGTAAGGGAGAAATATTATTACCCTTGTAAAGTTATTTGAGCCATATTTAATGTTAGTGGTAACTGGGGCATTTCCAGTTTTTATTTTCAGGGATCTTAAAACTGGACTGAGGAAAACTCTGATGCTGCAGAGAGTTGTACTAAGAATGCTGTGAGGGGTGGGCGGAGTAAGTGATTGTGAGACACTGAGAATCATACCCTTTCCCCTAACTTCACCCACTTTGTAACAGTTACATGTTAAGTTTCTGCTTAAGAGTTTATTTAAAGATAAATTTAGGGGCTTCCCTGGTGGCGCAGTGGTTGAGAGTCTGCCTGCCGATGCAGAGGACACGGGTTCGTGCCCCGGTCCGGGAAGATCCCACATGCCGCGGAGCGGCTGGGCCCCTGACCCATGGCCGCTGAGCCTGCGCGTCCGGAGCCTGTGCTCCGCAACGGGAGAGGCCACAACAGTGAGAGGCCCGCGTACCGCTACAGAAAAAAAACAAACAAACAAAAAACCCCTAAAGATAAATTTAAATGTATTGGAAAATGTTTAAGGCCTTTGTCTGGCTGATTTCTAACTTCCATTTCAGTTTTTAAATCTCAATTTCTGAATTCTTTCCTGAAACTTTCCCTAGTAATTCAAAGTCTTACTTATTTTTGACAAGTCAGGGTGCTTATTATCTATATTATCTTCTGACAGCTTACTCTAGCAACTTATAATTTACATTATAATTTACACATAATGCCTGGAAATTTTTATTTGTATTAGTCTTATCAGTAGAGATTGTCAGTTAAAAGCTACAGAGTTTGAAATACCTCTAGGAATGTGGTAGAAGTCCTGTACATATACATACATAGTAAGGGTCCAGTACATGTGCATTCAGTTGGATTATGAGCCAACTAAAAATCTCTGATCCTTGTTACCTCTATGTCAGAGATTTCAGGTTACATTACTCACCACATTCAAAGTACAATGGAAGAAAATTACATACATTTGAGACCCATGTTTCATACCCTAAAGACATCATCATAAACTTAGAAGGGGCTTTTCTTTGAAGAAAAGGACTTCTTTACATTCATCTTCATCTATGTTTCCCTCTGCCTCTAGTCTGATCTGGCATTTATTCCTGACATAAAGTTGCAGCATGGAGTTGCTAGGATTATTCTAGCATACTAAGAGTGTTTTTTTCAGATTGCAGAAGTAGTGTGTCATTTTTCTTCACAGCTTCTGCCTTAATTTCTGTTAATGTTGCTGATCATTGGTTTCACAATGAAATTCATTCTAATGAGTTAGTGGGTTTCCACCTTTACACTGATAGAACAAAAGGCTGGATAGGTAATGTCAGAGTATCTGCAGGAGGCAAATAAAGAAAGAGATTGATACACTTTGTAAATACCTTTCACACAGAATTTTATTTTATTGTATTTTATTATATTTTTATTGCTGAGTTGGTACAAGCACAACTGTGTGTGGGTCAGAGGGGAGCACAATAAAGCTACTCACAGTTGAGATAACCAATGATATTATTTTGGAAAAGATACCCAATCAGTAGCAGGAGAGGTTACCTATTCTGGAATTCAAACTTTTATTCATTTGTGTATTTGAAGAATGTTTATGGAAAACAACTTTGCTTGGCACAGAGGAGACAGAGGTTTACAGGATAATTCCTGCCTTCCAGAAACATGCAAAGAAAAATAAAATAATAAGATAAAAGTAATATGTGTCTAGCACAGTTATGGCACAAGGGAGAAGCTTAATAAAGATTAAGTAAAATTGTTATTAGCGGCAAGAATAGTTTCGCTTCAACTCACCCATTGAAGTCCACAGATGCACTCAAGCCTTCCTTCAAAGTATAAGTGCTCATTATTTCAAAGGTAGTTCTAACAAGTGAGTAACTTGTTTCTTAAACTTTCAGAAGATTAGAAGAGGCTAATTAAACAGAAAGGGGAGGGTGAACAAATAAAAAAGGTGAAAAATAGGTATGTCAAAAATTATAAAAGCTCACATGCAATAACAACAAACAGACAAATACAAAAAACCTATATTATTCAGAAGCTTTTAAATGTGGGACAAACAGAATGCATAGTTTAGGAGCCTGCACAGTAGACTATAAGGGGCATACAGAATAGACAACAGTCAAGTAGCATTTGAGCACTAGGTTTTCTTCACATGTTTATGTCACTCATTCTTTACAAAGACCCTGCTGGAGTAACTTGTTCTAGTTAACAAAAGAAGAGATAAAGGATTCAAGTAGTCAAGGAGCATATTCAACATGAATCATGAATATGAAGTTCAAGATGTTAAAGTAATTTAAATATGTAATTTTGATTGCATCTTTGAGTTTTAGAGCACTTGGGAACGAATCCGTTGAAGGGATACATAATTATAAATTTGTAAATGAAAATTAAGAGTTTCCTAATGCTCTAATCTTATTAGAGTTAAATATTCCTAATTCAGAGAACAATTAACATGGCTACATTCAAATACATAAAGAAACCAAGAACTTTCTTCAAAAACAGTATGTCAAATGTGCTACTGACCTGATCAAGGATAGAAAATCTTGCTAATTTCACTCCTAGATCCTTAAGACTCAGCATAATTCCAAGTAAAAAATTAATATTCAATTAGCATGATTTAGAAATTGTTGATTACTTTACTTTCTGTTTTTTTTTTGTTTAATTGTTGCCACACCCAGTTGCTTAAAGTGATGAAAAGTGATCACAGTGGATTCTTTCCCTCTTTTTTCTTTATTCTCCACATCAACTACTCCTACTCTTTTCTCCTTAGATAGATCATCATAACATTCTTTTCCCATGTCCTATCCATCAGAGTGGTAATAGACAAACACTTTCTGTCCCAGTTACTTTTCTATAGCAGAACTCCCCTATATGTAAAATCAATTAAGAAATCCTCTGCATATCTCATATTCATGGTAAATAACACTTATTCTCTTTACACCATTCCTTTAAAAAGTTAACCCAAAATAATTTATCTATCTCAGTGCTCAATGTGACATAATAAAATGCTTCTTTTTACATAATTTGCTTTTTAATGGTCCAATCATATTAGACATTGAAATTCATGATTACTGTGTTTTGATCTCCTTTATTTTCATCTTTCATCTACTTTATTTCTGAGTATCTTGCAGTGGTATTTGGACTTGTTTGTACTTCATATGTATGTTCTAAAAGCCCCTAGAAGGAGTCAGGGGCACCCTATCTTCTTCATGTATTTGTCTTTACAGTATTTACATATATATTTACAGCATGTGGTATGGGGTGACCTGTGCTATTTATAAGTTTAAGATCTTGGACAATTTGCTTGACATTTCCAAGCCTCAGGCTTTTCATTTATGGAAAGGGGATAATAATAGTTACCTCATGGTTGACCATAAGATTACATGGCATAAGTTATTTAAAGCAGATACTGATGTTTCAATAAAAGAGTACTAAGCATTATCACTTTTATTATCTAACACAGTGCCTAAAATAATAAAGGACTCAAAGACCTATTGATGATGACACAATCTCAAGAGAGATTAAAATTCCACTCCTTGTTCCTTACTGTATTAATTAGTAATACAGTCTCAATTCCCCAGAAAACTCCACGTTTGTTTTTGAGTTTTGTGTGATCCAGTTGGCTCTCTAACTATTAAATAGTGGTAAAATAATTCAGTTCATTTCATTTTTCCTCATTTCACATTCCAGTCTCCTGCCTCTTATATACCCCCAACCCAGCTGCTCAATACCTTCCTGAAATTAAGGTGACTGCCAAGAAACCCCACAAAATTATCCCTTTCCCTATGTCAAGCATAAAAAGGTGGTAGGCTTACCATCAGCAAACATGCACAGGATCTTCATCTCTACCATAAGCAGCTCTGTAACTTTACATAAGACCGGTAACCTTTCTGTGCCGTAGTTTACATAACTGCCAAATGGGGTGAAAATCCTCAATTTTTTCACAAGAAATTTGTAAAGATTGAATGTGGTAAACATTTTTTTGTTTGTGAATACACCACATCTATGGTGGTGTCTAAATGTTAGGCATTCTATTATACTACATGCTCCAGATTATGCCTTCATGAATATTCTTCTTTCAAAATGACTCACTTCTATGTGCATTTCTTCCATCTCTGACTTAATTAGTTTTATCTATCACATAACTAGCTAACAGTGTTATTAGTGTTAATTGGTACTTAATGATCAGTAATGTAACCCAGGGGAAATATTTGGATTTTGATAGAAGGCTTCAAGGTACAAAATATACCTATTAGGAGTGGATCTAGTGAAAACAATAGTTGTCTCTGAGCTCATATTGGAAAATTCTGGGAAATATATTTGACATAAGTTGGACTTTTGTGTTATAACACAGTTTATTATCAGTTTCCTATAGTCATGGATGACTCCCGATTGGGTATAAAAATTAAAACATTCTCCCTTGCCTTAAACTTACATCTCATTCAGTATCAACTGGGAAAAGAGGCAGTTTTGATATCATGGTTGTCTATTTTATGATAGGTGGATTAAAATGCACACCACATCATGAACCAGTGGGGGGAGGTTGAATTCCAGTCAGATTTAGATGAGAAAATTAAAATGAAAGAAAGTAAAGTTAGCTGTTTGGTACATGGTGATTTGTGAACATGTTAACTGAAGTGTGTCTAGATGTATCCTCCTTAGCCACTAGGGGTCAGAATTACACCGCACACTCACAGAACATGGATAACTAGTGGGCCTGAAAGGAGGGACCAGAAATCACCATTTGGAAATGTTTTTGAGCATTGTGTGCAGAGTACACTGAGAGAGCATTTGCCATATGCCTGCCAGGTCTAATTATATGTTAAAGGGTAAGAACATGCAATTGGCACATCGACTTGCTCAGCCTATTTTTCCAGTCTTGTTTTACTCTCTTCCCTTATAAGATACCACTTGGAACTAGATTTGAAAGAGACTCTCCCCAACTCTAGAGGTCAGATTTCTGTCAGCCACCATGGTAGGAAAATTTGACATTGAAGAATTTAAAATCTTCTGTGGGGAATAAGATTAAGAGAGGCAGTATGTATGGTTAACCTATTGAAAACCATTATAAATGTCAGCCTCCTTCCCCAAAACAAAATAAAAAAACAGCATAGAAAAAACAATTAAATAGGAAAATGTCAATGCGTTTTTATGTATTTTAAAAAGAATAGTGGACAGAACTATACATTTCTAACTATTATCTCTTGGCTCATTTGTTTTTCATAATTGCCCTACAACTTCAAAGAGGTCCATATAATTGTTTATTTGTTGCAAATAAGTAAGACATGAAGACATGAGGCATATTTGTCTGTCTGATCCTTAATATCTTTTGGTTTTACTACTGGAGAGTAGATCCCTCCTGTTCCTCGAATTCCACTATGGGCCCTAATGCCAGCCCTCCCAGGTTTCCTCTGCCACCTCCTGTGCATTGCTTCAGCTCTCTGTTTCCATACAGCAATCAGTCACAGAGAGCTCTTGTGATATCTAAATTTATTCAGCTCATCTTCCTTTTCCTTTCTTAAGGCTTTTGATAAAAACCTAACTTTTTGACATTGGTTTATCTCCCTTCTCTATTAACAATGAACAGTTTCCTTTTTCTCCAACTATACTCAAATAAACCACATTTTGTATATAGTGGAACAGATTTTCACAGTTGCCAAAAAGTGTGCAGACATAAATTCACATAGCCAATTTGGTGGAACTTGTGTTTGCTAATGAATATATAATTTATTTTATAAATGTGTATATATACATAATTTATTATATAAATGGCTGGGAATTTATATACATATAATTTTTTTCAAAAATATCTGCAAAAAAATGTGCATAAGTACAGATTATACCCTTCTGGAAAGAACAGCATGGCCAGGGCATAGCAGTTTACAGTACAGTGGAGGGAGAGGAGGCTTGCAGGTTGAACCACACCCCATCTACTCTTTCAACTGATAGTGGTCCCTGTAACTATATAGGGGATGGGGAGGGTGCTGTACAACTCATTCGCAGTAAGATGACTTCACCAAGCACACCTGTCAGGATATAAGTGTGTGTATATATATATAAATTCATACATAATATATGTTCATAGATATATGTACATATGAATATAATTTATATCATTAATATAAATTATTTTATTATTAATATCATATTAATGTAAGTAATATAATATATTACTACTATTATTATATTTAATTGATATTTATATTATTATATAAATACAATTATATAAATACAATTATATAATATATAATATATTCATATATAACATGAATATATATGAATATATTATAGTGAATATTATATATAATATATAGTGAATATTATATATTCATTATATTTATTCATATATAATATACATTCATATATTATGTATTCATTCATATATAATATATATTATATATTCATATATATGTGTGTATATAAATACTCATTTCTCATGTCTGGTATCTTATGTGATCATAACTCTAAACTATTAAATATGGGCAGGAAAAATTGATTAAATGTATTTGCATTCTCTTTGGATGAAGATAATTTTGTGCAGATGTATAGGCAGTGAGGTACAATGAAATAAGCACAGACAGGTGAACAGGTGGCAGAGCAAGTAAATAGCTTGTGTTTAAAAATCCACAATAGAAAAAGAATCTCTGAAAATCACTGACAAAGAAAAAGTTTAAAAAAGAAAAATAGCCCAATAGGAAAGGGGACAATAAATATAAAGACAGACAATTTATAAGGCAAGAAGTGCTAAGACCAATATTGGAAAGAAGCAACTTCATTGGTAATTGAGAAATGAAAATTAGAACAGCAGTTAAATAATATTAATGCTTTTGTATGGCTTCAATTACAAAAGAAATAATACTCGTCTAAAGTGGTATACGCTGTAGTACTTCCCCCAAATTTAACTACTTTTTCAAGTATGGAAATTATTCCTCTGGACTTTTATCTATGAACAAATAGATAACACTGAGATTCTTAGATTTATAGTATGGTGACTATTCTTATTTTTTTAAGGGGAAAGGTTTATTTGTTGTCTTTTTTCTCTCACAGGTCATAGAAGTCATTTATATGGGGTCTTTTTATGTCATCCATTTATGTTTTATAAAATTATATATCAGAGATGTTATTTGTAATTTCATTAACTATTCCTTTATTGGTAGATATTTAGGGTCTCCATAACGTTTTATTATAACAATGCTGGAACAATTTTTACACATTACCATTTGAGATAAATTTTTCACCCTTAAGACTGCCAGTAAATGTAAGTAATTGATGATGTCTGGCATGACATGGACATAGGCAAACAAATACCTTTTTACACATTTATGGGAAAATAATTGGTAATAACTTCTTTTGATGGCAACTTGGCAGCACCTAGGAAAGAATGAAATCTTGGGAGGCAGCACACTAAATTTTTAACTGAGGTTATTTCTGGGAAGAGCAGTTAGATTACAGAAGATGGAGAAATTTAGAAAGAATTTAACATTTTACTCTATATAATGCCTTACTGTTTGAATTTTTACAATAATTGTGTATCTCTCTGCAAAAAGAATAAAATAAGAACTAGGAGAATTCCATGATCAAATACTCTTTCATCCCATATACTATCTTTCCCTCTTAGACATTTACAATGCTCATTAGCACATTTAAGCCCTGATAAGTCTCAAGTTATTCAAATACTGTGTCGTTTATTCAAATAACTCCTATTAATACATCCACAGTTGACTATTTCCCTTTAGAAAACTATGCTGATTGTTGAAGAATAGGTATAAAGAAAAAGAGGTCTTTCCATATACCAAATTGCTCACAATCAATCACTCTTGAGGTTTCCATAAGAATCAGCCTCATACTTTTAGGTTCAAGGACGAATAACCTCAAAGGGCAAATGACATCTCCTAGGTTGGTTTCAGTAATTAACTCTGTGTTTGATGAATTTTGTGTTTCCAGGCAGTGTATACTCCTAACTTCAAGTATGTGGTCCTCACAGTAAGCCAAGGAACTCTAAAGTCCAGTACAATAAAAAAAGAAAAAAATCCACTTATTTATTTATCATGTTTAAATATAGCTTGAGTGTAAGGCTTTAAGCATGAGCAAGATACAGCACAGTTTCTTCATTTTCTCAAACCACAGCTTCTTTCAGCTTGCCTCCCCTACCTCAGCTGCTGACATTCAAACTGACTTTTCATATTTATAATAGGAGTTTTTCTCTTGTTTTTACCATTGTCCTCTGAGACCACTGCTGTAATTTTCTGCTGATGCACAAGATGGAAGAAGGTACCCTGGAAAGTACACCACTTATTCCAGTCATTTTGCTAAAGGATGCTCAAGTGTGGACAAAGTCGTCAGAGAAAATGACAGGGAGCTACATGCTGCTGTCGGGAATTGCTTCCTCATCAGTGGCCCAATTTTCAGAAATGACACCAAAAACCATGTGCTCTCCAGCTTTCAGACAAGAAGGAATTGAGATGTACAACATCTAAACTAAAGGAATGAGCCAGATTACTTTTTTAAAAAAGCAACAAAAAGGAAAAAGAAAAAGAAAGAAAACCTCAGTGATACATACCCCTGGGCAGAAACACCAGCATTTTGAAAGACAATATTAAACTTGATACAAAGTCAATCCATGACACTCAAATATTTACTGAGTGCTTTGTGCTCTGTCTGTTAAGTGAGAAAAGGTGGAAAGTCAGGGTAAAGAATGCAGAAAGAGGAAAAGAATAGGAACTATGATTTTCAATCATAAGAAGTCTATGACTCAGAAGATAAACATAAATAAGAAATAGAGATGGAAGGGTGGGACAGTAGTTCTATATTTTTCAAAATATGTTTCATGAAACAACATTTTCATGGATGTTAATAGGTATAATGACAAAAATCTAAAACAAAGCAAAATGGAATCATCAAAAAATGACTCTCAGGTAATTAAATGTCAAACTTCTCAGAGCTGGTACTGAGTAAATGAGTTTCCTGATTCGAAAAGAGAGATATATAATTTGCTACATTTGAGAATGGAACGGCTTTTATTGACAGCAAGTCTATTAACTTTAAAACTACCTTTTTGGAGAAAAGTGATTAAGAGACATCAGAGGTCTCTAGTTCTATTTCTGCTGCTGTCTAGTTATATGACTTTGACAAATATCCATCCTTTCCTGAATTTTAGACTTCCCATCTGTAAAAAACAGAGTTGTCAAGATAGTCCCAGAGGCCTAAATATACTATGTTTACATGATAGTACATCCCCAGGTCCTCACATATGTAGCACAACCTAGAATATTACTTGATTGCTTAGGTAACAGTTTCTCAGGCCACACCTTCTGAGAGAGTTATAATAGCAATGAAAACAAACAACAAAGTCTTTGGCTCTGAACCTTTATTCTGAAGACCCAGTGGATTTAATATGAAAATTCAGGTGTGATAATTGGTGGTCATTAAACTCATCTAGTTGTAGTTGTTGGAAGTCTGTGATCAACTCTCCAGTAAACTATAGGTCACTACCAAGGCCATGTAGCCCTCCCAAGTGCATGGGCCTCTTTCTGTGAAGTTGTTATATTTATTTCATCTTAATGGGAAATATCAGCATGAAAACACATGGTACTTCATGTTTTGTCTTCAACATTTGAAGAGCTTAGAGGCTGTCACTTCTGTCCTTACAACAAGAAAAAGCTAGATATATTGAAAATTAATTATTTTTGACTGATCAGAAAATTGAGTTTGTAGGACAAACTGCAGCCAGGAAATCTGGAGAGACAGGTGCATCCAGAAAGTCAAAGTTGGGTAAGTTGCTAGAGGCATAAACTGGTGGGAGCACAGTAATACCTTTGACAAATTGCCAGAGGCTGAGTTTGGACTAGGGTGAGTCAGAAACACATGGAGTCCTGGTCTTTGAAGGGCTCCACACTTTCATGAGCTTTACCACCAGAAACCCCACCAGGATCTCACAGTGAAGAACCAATAAAGAATCCTTCATGACTCTGGCAGGGGACAGGGGAGAATAATCTTTGTGAAACACATTCTTTTTACATAACAAAAAAGAATTTTCCTCACAGGGGAAAAGACTTTATCAGAGCCTTATCCCTGATGGGGGAAAGGCATTCTTTCTATTCCCATTCCAGCCCAATCTCTTGTTTCACTTAAGGGGAGAAAAGTACACAGTGAACAGGAGCCAGGGCTTCAAGGATATAGATTTGGGACCCAGTGGCCAAGGAAGAGTAGTATGGCAGGAGGGAAAACTAGACCTCTTTAGAAACTGTTGTGAAAGTCTGAACTGATGGGTAATGTAAGCAAAAAAAAAAAAAAAAAAAAAAAAACCAACATGATAAGACTGAAATTTAATCAGAAGATCATTAAACACTTTCCCTACTTTATTTCTTATCACCACACCAACAGAACTCCAGTTGATTACAGTTGAAAGAGTTGAAAGAAAAAGACTCTAACTGAGGAGTTTCTAGGGAAGTCCAAAGACATTATGGGGGTACAAAACAAGTGAACTGTAGGAATTTGAAACCTCTGACACCTACAGCTACAGCAAACAATAAACACAGTCCAATTTTTAACCAGAGTAACATAAAATCTCATGCTAAATGCCTGTTTATCTTACTTCCTATTACTCGATGTATGTGCAGATTTCAACAAAAAATTAGAAGGTATTTCAAAAGACAAGAAAAAGCACAATCTAAAGAGGAATAAAAAAGGATCAGAACAAGATTTCATTATGACACAGATGTTGGAATGATCAGACATGAAATTTAAAATAACCAAAGTGGAAATATGGAGGGGAGGCATAAATTAGAAGTTTGGGATTAACAAATACACACTACTATATATAAAATAGATAATCAACAATGATGTACTGTATAGCACAGGAAACTCTACCCAATATTCTGTAATAACCTGTATGGGAAAAGAATCTGAAAAAGAATGGATATATGTATATGTATAAATGAATCACTTTGCTGTACACTTGAAACTAACACAACATAGTAAGTCAAATATACTCTAATATGAAATATTTTTTTTAAAAAAGTAACCATCATGCTTCTGACAGGCCTGTGTAGCTCTGTGATGGAATCTAAACAATAAAGACTTAAAGGAGGAAAATAAAATAATACTGTAATTAAAAATATTAAGGTCTTAATTGGAAAAAGTAGACAACATACCAGAATAGATGGATAACATAAGCAGAGAAAATAAAAAATTATAAGAAAGAAAAAAAATAAGAATGTACTTTAATAGAGGAGTCAAGATGGCAGAATGGAGGATGTGGAATTCGTTGCTCTTCACAAGTACATCAAGAATACATCTATAAATGGAACAATTCTAAAAGAGCACCTGCTGAACATTAGCAGAAGACTTCAGACACATAAAAGGACAAGAAAAGTCACCTCAAACCAGGTAAGACAAAAGAAAGAAAAAAAGAAGAGAGGAATCAAAATAGGGAGCAGCCAACCTGGTGGGAAGCTCAAGGTGAGCAGAGACCCCTGCACTCAGAAAAAAAAACCTCATGGCGGGGAAATCAGCTGGGACAGAAAGGGCTTTGAGGGATCAAAGGAGAATGCAGCAGACTGTCTGTGGAAGGCAGCACAAAGTAAGAACTGTGTGCATGGTCTGTGCTGCAGCCCTGTGCACCCCAGCCTGAGTGGTGTGGTTCATGTTGTGGAAAGAGGCTGGGTGCTGGTAAGTAGGTTTGGAGCATGGACCCAGGGAGGGGACAGCTGTTGGCTGTGAATACAGCCTGAAGTGACAGGAGTAAGGAGTTCCACAATGGGGAAAGTTTGTGGGAAAAGCCTGGCACACCATAGTAGCAATGCATCATTGCTGAGTGGAGCATAAGGGGCAGGGCCAACTGACGGGGCAGGTTGCAAAACCTTTCTCCACCTGCCAGCTTCTTCAGCCTTCTGTGGGCACTGGGAGAGTCACCCATCTGAGCAGGTTCACCTGCTCCTCAAGCCAAGGCCTCTTCTGCTCATGTAGGCAGCAGGGTCCTGAGTGCCCATCTCAAAGCCTCCTTAGAAATCAGCCCTGAGCACCTCTGCCTGAGACAGGAATCTGTCAGTGCTGATGGGGGCTGAGTGTTAAAGCATGGGGTTAAGAGAGCAGATCTAGGGAAAGGACCGCTGTTTGTTGCACGGATACAGCAGAGGGGAAGGGAGTGAGGGGCTCCACGGCCAAGAGGGCCCCTAGAGGAAACATGGTCTATCTAGGAAACGAAGTGCCATTTTTGAGTGGCACGCAAGGGGCAATGGCTTCCACTGCCCCTACACACCAGCCCCTCCCTCTGTGGGCACTGGGAGGGACTCCAAACAGAGTGAGTGCACCCCAGTCTGCTGCAACTTCCTACCAGTCTACACCACCACAGGTAATTCATGCACACCCCAGTTGTGGCTGCCATAGCCTTCCTCAGCCTGAGTGAGTAAGTGTGCCCCAATCAGCCACTGCTTTCTTTCCCTCTTGCCTGGGTGGGAAGCAGACGCCTGAGGGTGACACACACGCAAAAGTGGGGCCAAAACCAAAGCCGGGCACCATGGGCAGTGCAACTAAGAATAAAGGAATAGAAATCTTTCTGTGCATCTGCACAAGCTGCAGATTAAATACCAATTGGCTTGGTAAATCCTGTGTCTGTGGAATATCTGTATAGACAACGAGTGTCCCCACAGCTGAGAAGAGTCTGTCTATAGAACCAGTGGACTTTGGGGCAAGCACATGTGGGAGTTGGGCCAGGTCAGAGTCTGAGCTGGCCCCACAGTGCCCACAGAAGATCCAGAGACCTACCTAGAGGTATTGGAGGGTCCCCTGGGTAGGCAGGTGTTGGCTCTGGCTCACTGTGGGAGCAAGGACACTGACAGAGGAGGCCCCAGGAAAATATTCTTATTACTGTTATTCTTTTTTAGTTTCATTTTGTATAGGTGTTGTTGTTTTTATTATTTTATATATATGTTTAATATATCTTTTTATTTTTCTAGTTTTATTTTACTTTTTTGTTGTCTTGTGTTTTTTCTTGTTTTTGTTCTTAGATATTTTTACTTTTTAATTTTTTGATCATTTTTAAATGTTTTATGTTTTCTTTATTTTTTCTTTCTGTTTAGTTTGCTGTCTGTTTTTGTTTAATTTTTCATTTTTTGTTTTTTTTAGTTTAGTCCTTATCAATTGTTCTCAGTTCTGAGTTATATTGTTTGTTCTCGTTTTTTGGGGGGGAGGGTTACAGGTTTTTTTTTCTTTTCTGTCTACTTCTTTGTTTACTTCAGTTAGTTTTGTTACGGTTTTCTAGTTATCATTTGTCTTGGATTTGGTGTATCTGCTTGTTTGTCTTCTGTGTTTTTGTGTGTGTGTTGTGTTGTTGCTGTTTGTTTTTGCTATTTGTCTTGGGTTTCATTTGTTTGTTTTCTTTTCTTTCATTTCCTTTTTCTTTGGCCATGCTGCGTGGCTTGTGGGTTTTTCGTTCCCTGGCCAGGGGTTGGGCCTGGGCCTCCAGGGTGGGACCACCAAGTCCAGGACACTGGGCTACCAGAGAATTCCCAGACACAGGAAATATTAATTAGCACATGCTCTCCTGGAGATATCTATCTCAACAAAAAGACCCGGCTCCACACAACTGCCTATGGGATTCAGCGCTGGACACCTGATGATGAACAACAAGCAAGAGAGGAATGCAGCCCCACTAATCAGCAGACAGCTTTCCTAAAGTTGTACTAAGCTCACAGACACCCCAAAACACACCACTTGTTGTGGTCCAGCTCACCAGAGGGAAAAGACTCAGCTCCTCCCACCAGAGAGCAGGGACCAGTCCCTCCCACCAGGAAGCCTATTCAAGAACCTGGACCAACCTCACCCACAAAGAGACACAACAGAAACAAGGGGAACTATGATGCTGCAGCCTGTGGAAAGGAAACCATAAACACAGTAAGTTAGACAAAATGAGATGACAGAGGACTATGTTGCAGATGAAGGAGCAAGGTAAAAACCCACAAGACCAAATAAATGAAGAGGAAATAGGCAATCTACATGAAAAAGAATTCAGAGTAATAATAGTAAATATGACCCAAGATATTGGAAATAGAATGAAGCCATGGATCAAGAAAATAAAAGAAAAAAAAAGAAAATAAAAGAAATGTTTCACAAGGAACTAGAAGAAATAAAGAACAAACAGTGATGAACAAACCAATAACTGAAACTAAAAATACACTAGAAGGAATCAATAGCAGAATGACTGAGGCAGAAGAACAGATAAGTGAGCTGGAAGATAGAATGGTGAAAATAACTGCCACAGAACAGAATTTTTTAAAAAATCAATGAAAATAAAACAGGACAGTCTCAGACACCTCTGGGCCAACACTGAATGCACCAACATTTGAATTATAGGGGTCCCAGAAGAAGAATACAAAGAGAAAGGGTCTGAGAAAATATTTGAAAAGATTATAGTTGAAACCTTCCTTGACATGGGAAAGGAAATAGGCAATCAAGTCCAGGAAGAACAGAGAGTCCCATACAGGATAAAACCAAGGAGGAACACATGGAGACACACATTAATCAAACTAAAAACTTAAATACAAAGAAAAAATATTAAAAGCAGCAAGGGAAAATGAACAAATAACATACAAGGGTATCACCATAAGGTTACCAGCTGATTTTTCAGCAGAAACTCTGCAGGCCAGAGGGAGTGACAGAGTATATTTAAAGTGATGAAAAGGAAAAACCTACAATCAAGATTACTCTAACCAGCGAGGATCTCATTCAGATTTGAAGGAGAAATCAAAAGCTTTACAGACAAGCAAAAGCTAAGAGAATACATCACCACCAAACCAGCTTTACAGCAAATGTTAAAGGAACTTCTCTAGGCAGGAAACACAAGAGAAGAACAAGACCTACAAAAACAAACACAAAACAATTAAGAAAAAAATGGTAATAGGAACATACATATCAATCATTACCTTAAATGTAAATAGATTAAATGTTGCAACCAAAAGACAGAGACAGGCTGAATGGATACAAAAACAAGAGGCATATATATGCTGCCTACAAGAGACCCACTTCGGAGCTAAGAACACATACAGACTGAAAGTGAGGGGATGGAAAAACATATTCCATGCAAATGGAAATTAAAAGAATGTTGGAGTAGCAATACTCATGTCAGAAAAAATAGACTTTAAAATGAGGTCTGTTACAAGAGAAAAAGAAGGACAGTACATAATGATCAAGGGATCAATCTAAGAAGACATAACAATTGTAAATATTTATGCACCCAATATTAGAGAACCTCAATACATAAGATAAATGCTAAGAGCCATAAAAGGGGAAATTGACAGTAGCATAATAATATTGGGAGTCTTTAACACTCCACTTACAACAATGGATAGATCATCCAGACAGAAAATTAATAAGTAAACACAAGCCTTAAATGACACATTAGATGAGTTAGACCTAATTAATATTTATAGGACATTCCACCCAAAAGTAGCAGAATAAACTTTCTTCTCAAATGCACATGGAACATTTTCCAGGATAGATCACATCTTGAGTCACAAATCAAGTCTCAGTAAACTTAAGAAAATTGAAATCGTATCAAGCATCCTTTCTGACCATGACACTATGAGATTAGAAATCAATTATGACAAAAAAAAAAAAAACCCTGTAAAACACACAAACACATAGGGGCTAAACCATATGCTACTAAATAACCAAGAGATCATTGAAGAAATCAAAGAGAAAATTTTAAAAATACCTAGAAACAAATGACAACAAAAACTTCATGACCCAAAACCTGTGGGATGAAGCAAAAGCAGTTCTAGGAGGTAAGTTTATAGCAATATAATCCTACCTCAAGAAACAAGAAAAACCTCAAATAAAAACCAAAACTTACACCTAAAGCAACTAGAGAAAGAAGAACAAACAAAACCAAAGTTTAGTAGAAGGAAAGAAATCTTAAAGATCAGAGCAGAAATAAATGAAATAGACACACAAAAAAATAGCAAAGATCAATAAAACTAAAAGCTGTTCTTTGAGAAGATAAACAAAATTGATAAACCTTTAACAGATTCATCAAGAAACAAAGGGAGAGAACTCAAATCAATATAATTAGAAATGATAAAAGAGAAGTTACAATGGACACAACAGAAATACAAAGGATCATAAGAGATTACTACAAGCAACTATACACCAATAAAATTGAAAACCTGGAAGACATGGACAAATTCTTAGAAAAGTACAACCTTCTGAGACTGAGCAAGGAAGAAATGGAAAATACGAACAGACAAATCACAAGTAATGAAATTGAAACTCTGATTAAATATCTTCCAACAAATGAAAATTCAGGACCAGTTGGCTTCACATATGAATTCTACCAAACATTTAGAGAAGAGTTAACACCTATGCTTTTTGAACTCTTCCACAAAATTACAGAAGGAAGAACACTTCCCAACTCATTCTACAAGGCTGCCATCACCCTGATACCAAAGCCAGACAAAGATATCAAAAAGAAAAATAAACTATGTGCCAATATCACTGATGAGCATAGACTTAAAAATTCTCAACAAAATACTAGCAAACTGAATCAAATAACACATTAAAAGGATCATACACTATGAACAAGTGGGGTTTAACCCAGGGATGCAAGGATTTTTCAATACACACAAAATAATGAATGTGATGCACCATATTAAGAAATTGAAGGATTAAAACCAAATGATCATCTCAATAGATGCAGAAAAAGCTTTTGACAAAATTCAACACTGATTTATGGTAAAAACTCTTCATAATGTAACATAAGAGGAATCTTCCTCAACATACTAAAGGCTATATAGGACAACCCCACAGAAAACATCATTCTCAGTGATAAAAACTGAAAGCATTTCCTCTAAGTTCAGGAACAAGACAAGGTGTCCACTCTCACCATGATTATTCAACATACTTTTGGAAGTCCAAGCCATGGAAATCAGAGAAGAAAAAGAAACAAAATGCAATTGGAATGCAAATTGGAAAAGAAGAAGTAAAACTGTCACTGTTTGAATATTACATGATACTTTACATAGAAAATCCTAAAGATGCTACCAGAAAACCTCTAGAGGTCATCAATGAATTTGGTAAAGTAACAGGATGCAAATTAATATACAGAAATCTTTTGCATTCCTATACACTAATGATGGGAAATCTGAAAGAGAAATTAAGGAAACAATCCCATTTACCATTGCAACAAAAATAAAATAAAATACCTAGGAATAAACCTACCTAAGGAGGAAAAAGACCTGCAGAAAACTATAAAATATTGATGAAAGCAATCCAAGATGACACAACAGGTGGAAAGATATACCATATTCTTGGACTGGAAGAATCAATATTGTGAAAATGACTATACTACTCAAAGCAATCTACAGTTTCAATGCAATCTCTATCAAACTACCAATAGCATTTTTCACATAATTAGAACAAAATAATTTACAATTTATATGGAAACACAAAAGACTTCAAATAGCCAAAGCAATCTTGAGAAAGAAAAATGGAGCTGGAGTAATCAGACTCTCTGACTTCAGACTATACTACAAAGCTACAGCCATCAAATCCAGTATGGTACTGGCACAAAAACAGAAATATAGATCAATGGAACAGGATAGAATGCCAGAGATAAACTTACATACCTATGGTCCCCTAATCTGATAGAAGTGGCAAGAATATACAATGGAGAAAAGACAGTGTCTTCAAAAAGTGGTGCTGGGAAAACTGGACAGCTATATATAAAACAATGAACTTAAAACACTCCCAAACACCATACAGAAAAATTAACTCAAAATGGATTAAAGACCTTAATGTAAGGCCAGATAATATAAAACTCTTAGAGGAAAACATAGGCAGAACATTCTTTGATGTAAATCACAGGAAGTTCTGTTTTGATCCACCTCCCAGAGTATTGAGAATGAAAACAAAAATAAACAAATGGGACTTAATTAAACTTAAAAGCTTTTCACTACAAAGGAAACCATAAACAAAACAAAAAGACAACCCTCAGAATGAGAGAAAATATATGCAAGTGAAGAAACTGATTAAAAGGGTTAATCTCCAAAATATACAAACAGCTTATGCAGCTCAATATCATAAAAGCAAACAACATAATCAAAAAAATGGGCAGAAGATCTAAATACACATTTCTCCAAAGGAGACAGACAGACAACCAAAAAACACATGAAAATATGTGTAACATCACTAATTATTAGAGGAGTGCAAATCAAAACTACAATGGAGGTATCACCTCACACTGGTCAGAATGGCTATCATCAAAACATCTACATACAATAAATGGTAAAGAAGATGTGGTACATATATACAATGCAATATTACTCAGCCATAAAAAAGAACAAAATAATGCCATTTGAAGCAACATGGATGGACCTAGAGATTGTCATACTGAGTGAAGTAATTCAGACACAGAAAGAGAAATATCATATGATAATGCTCATATGTGGAATCTAAAAATAAAGGGTACAAATGAACTTATCTACAAAACAGAAGTACAGTCATGGATGTAGAAAACAAACTTATGGTTACCAGGGGATGGGAGGGAAAGATAAATTAGGAGATTGGGATTGACATATATACACTACTATATATGAAATAGATAACTAATAGCAACTTGCTCTATAACGCAGGGAACTCACTCAATAGTCTGTAATGGACTATATGGGGAAAGAATAACAAAAAAGAGTGAATATATATATAACCAAAAAAAGTGACTCAGTTATATATATACAACTGATTCACTCTGATATATATATAACTGATTCACTCTATACACCTGAAAATAACACAACTTTGTAAATAAACTATATTCCAACAAATTTTGTTTTTAAAAAGTAGACCTTGATATTTAAGAATGTCTGTTATAAAGTGTGGGAAAATCACTAATTTTTTTATTATTATATATTGATAATGGTAAATTAAGAGAGAAAATTGGAATATATAAAATGCTCAATTAATATTAGAGAAGGCAGAAAAAGAGGGAGAAAAAAGAAACATAGAAAATCTCAGTGAATAGAAAATAGTTACAAATATGATCGATGCTAATCCAACAATATCAAAAATCACTTTAAATGTAAATGATCTAAATAACAACTTAAAAGACAGTGATTGTCAGAGTGGATTTAAAAACATAAATTACCTGTTGTCTGCAGAAAATCCTCATTAAATATAGAAACTCAGATAGCTTAAAAGTAAAAGGAAGGAGGAAGATATACAATGCTAACACTGTCAAAAGAAAACTTGAGTAGCTATACTAATTTCAGAACAAGGAAGATAAACAGAAATAAAGAGGAGCACTACATAATAATAAAGGCATCAATTCTCAAAGAAGAAATACCATGTATGGAGCTAAAAAGAGAATATCAAAATACATGGGCAAAAACTGATAGAACTAAAAGAAAAATAGACAAATCCACTATTATAGTTGGATGCTTCAGTATTACTCTGTGAATAACAAATAGACAAAGTAGACAGAAAACTAGTAAAGATATAGATGACCTGAACATCAATGTCATTCAATTTGGTCTAATTACCTTTTATAGAATACTCCATCCAACAATAATAAAACACACTTTTCCCTCAAGTTCATATGGCACATTTATCAATATAGACCACATTTTGTTCATTAAACACACATTAAAAAATTTAAAAGTACAAAAATCATACAAAGTAAGTTACTAGACTACAGTGAAATTATACTAGAACTTCATAAAAGAAGGATACCTAGAAAATTCCTAATATTTGGTAATTAAAAACATATTTCTAATTAGTAGATGGATCAAAGAAGTCTCAAGATAAAATTTAAAATATATTTTAAACTAAATTAAAGTGAAAATATAACTTATCAAAATTTGTGAGCTACAGCCAAAACAGTGCTTAGAGGAAACTTTGTAGCATTAAAATTTATAGCATTAAAATACATCTATCATAAAAGAAGAAAGCTCTAAAATCAATAATGTAAGCTTCCATTTTAGAAAAGTAGTTTAAAATAAGTAATCTTAGCCTAAAGCAAGTGGAAGAAAAGAAATAACAAATTTTCATTTTCAATGCACCTGAAAACCAAAAAACAATAGACAAAATCAACAAAACTGAAAACTGGTCTTTAAAAAAAGCCTGTGGGCTTCACAGGCGAATTCTATCAAACATTTAGAGAAGAGCTAACACCAATCCTTCTCAAACTCTTCCAAAATATAGCAGAGGGAGGAACATTCCCAAACTCCTTCTACGAGGCCACCATCACCTTGATACCAAAACCAGACAAGGATGTCACAAAGAAAGAAAACTACAGACCAATATCACTGATGAACATAGATGCAAAAATCCTCAACAAAATACTAGCAAACAGAATCCAACAGCACATTAAAAGGATCATACACCATGATCAAGTGGGGTTTATTCCAGGAATGCAAGGATTCTTCAATATACGCAAATCTATCAATGTGATAAACCATATTAACAAATTGAAGGAGAAAAACCATATGATCATCTCAATAGATGCAGAGAAAGCTTTTGCCGAAATTCAACACCCATTTCTGATAAAAACCCTGCAGAAAGTAGGCATAGAGGGAACTTTCCTCAACATAATAAAGGCCATATTCGACAAGCCCACAGCAAACATCATCCTCAATGGTGAAAAACTGAAAGCATTTCCACTAAGATCAGGAACAAGACAAGGGTGCCCACTCTCACCACTCTTATTCAACATAGTTTTGGAAGTTTTAGCCACAGCAATCAGAGAAGAAAAGGAAATAAAAGGAATCCAAATCGGAAAAGAAGAAGTAAAGCTGTCACTGTTTGCAGATGACATGATCCTATACATAGAGAATCCTAAAGATGCTACCAGAAAACTACTAGAGCTAATCAATGAATTTGGTAAAGTGGCAGGATACAAAATTAATGCACAGAAATCTCTGGCATTTCTATATACTAATGATGAAAAATCTGAAAGTGAAATCAAGAAAACACTCCCATTTACCATTGCAACAAAAAGAATAAAATATCTAGGAATAAACCTACCTAAGGAGACAAAAGACCTGTATGCAGAAAATTATAAGACACTGATGAAAGAAATTAAAGATGATACAAATAGATGGAGAGATATACCATGTTCTTGGATTGGAAGAATCAACATTGTGAAAATGACTCTACTACCCAAAGCAATCTATAGATTCAATGCAATCCCTATCAAACTACCACTGGCATTTTTCACAGAACTAGAACAAAAAATTTTGCAATTTGTATGGAAACACAAAAGACCCCGAATAGCCAAAGCAATCTTGAGAACAAAAAAAGGAACTGGAGGAATCAGGCTCCCTGACTTCAGACTATACTACAAAGCTACAGTTATCAAGACGGTATGGTACTGGCACAAAAACAGAAAGATAGATCAATGGAACAGGATAGAAAGCCCAGAGATAAACCCATGCACATATGGACACCTTATCTTTGATAAAGGTGGCAGGAATGTACAGTGGAGAAAGGAGAGCCTCTTCAATAAGTGGTGCTGGGAAAACTGGATAGGTACATGTAAAAGTATGAGATTAGGTCACTCCCTAACACCATACACAAAAATAAGCTCAAAATGGATTAAAGACCTAAATGTAAGGCCAGAAACTATCAAACTCTTAGAGGAAAACATAGGCAGAACACTCTATGACATAAATCACAGCAAGATCCTTTCTGACCCACCTCCTAGAGTAATGGAAATAAAAACAAAAATAAACAAATGGGACCTAATGAAACTTCAAAACTTTTGCACAGCAAAGGAAACCATAAACAAGACCAAAAGACAACCCTCAGAATGGGAGAAAATATTTGCAGATGAAGCAACCGACAAAGGATTAATCTCCAAAATTTACAAGCAGCTCATGCAGCTCAATAACAAAAAAACAAAAAACCCAATCCAAAAATGGGCAGAAGACCTAAATAGACATTTCTCCAAAGAAGATATACAGACTTCCAACAAACACATGAAAGAATGCTCAACATCATTAATCATTAGAGAAATGCAAATCAAAACTACAATGAGATATCATCTCACACTAGTCAGAATGGCCATCATCAAAAAATCTAGAAACAATAAATGCTGGAGAGAGTGTGGAGAAAAGGGTACACTCTTGCACTGCTGGTGGGAATGTGAATTGGTTCAGCCACTATGGAGAACAGTATGGAGGTTCCTTAAAAAACTACAAATAGAACTACCATATGACCCAGCAATCCCACTACTGGGCATATACCCTGAGAAAACCATAATTCAAAAAGAGTCATGTACCAAAATGTTCATTGCAGCTCTATTTACAATAGCTCGGAGATGGAAACAACCTAAGTGCCCATCATCGGATGAATGGATAAAGAAGGTGTGGCACATATATACAATGGAATATTACTCAGCCATAAAAAGAAACGAAATTGAGCTATTTGTAATGAGGTGGATAGACCTAGAGTCTGTCATACACAGTGAAGTAAGTCAGAAAGAAAAAGACAAATACCGTATGCTAACACATATATATGGAATTTAAGAAAAAAAAATGTCATGAAGAACCTGGGGGTAAGGCAGGAATGAAGACGCAGACCTCCTGGAGAACGGACTTGAGGTTAGGGGGAGGGGGAAGGGTGAGCTGTGACGGGGCGAGAGAGAGTCATGGACATATACACACTAACAAACGTAGTAGGGTGGATGACTAGTGAGAAGCAGCCGCATGGCACAGGGATATTGGCTCAGTGCTTTGTGACAGCCTGGAGGGGTGGGATAGGGAGGGTGGGAGGGAGGGAGATGCAAGAGGGAAGAGATATGGGAACATATGTATATGTATAACTGATTCACTTTGTTATAAAGCAGAAACTAACACACCATTGTAAAGCAATTATACCCCAATAAAGATGTTAAAAAAAAAAAAAAGCCTGTGAATTCAACGAGACTCTATGGATGAATAGATCTTGGGGGTAGGTCAAACAAAGCAAATAAAATGTATACTATTCATAAACATCACATTAACTTCATAAAGTAAGGCTTGTAATTATTTCCCATTACCTCAGGTAATGTATTGATGGTTAACCATATCATTCTTTCCTAAAGTATGTATCAAAGGAATAAATAACATTAAAAGATGAAGCCAAATATAATTTCATAAAGGGGACCAATATTTGTTATGTTGTGAAGGCCAGGTTATGTGTGATCTCAAGCTAATCACACATGCAATGAAGAAAAAATTTTATCCCTGTTCTTTAGCCCATTAGATATTTTTTCTGGTGATTTTTTTCTTGGTACTGAGAGCTGTTTCTATCCCGTTTGTCATCATGTAATTTAAACATGAACATTTAATGGAAGTGCATGTCTGGGGTCATACAATGCTTAACAGGAAATAGGCACAGATATCTATCAACAGAGGTAAACTATGCAATTCCAGGTAACACTCATGCTTTTTGGCTGCAAACTACCAAAATCAATAAAGGGACTAAATCATATGGTGAAAGACATCTCACAGAATCCTTAGGAAGTTGAGCCCTAGGCTTGGTATCTACTCTGTCAGGATAAATTTGAAGTCATACCACAGAGTGAGTCTAGACAAAACACTAAGTGTACAAAGTGTATATTATTTATATCTTCACCAAAATGTATTCAGTCTATTTTCTCCTTTTGACATCCTGGCATCCAAATCTTGGTAGGGTATGGTACAGAAGAGGACTTAGGGCATATACATTCATGCTCTAGATGGAAAGGAGGATGAACCAGTGAGTATCAGGCATATTTAGTCTCTGCATAGGGATGTAGGCACAGCTGCTTAAGTGGAGAAATTCCCAAACATAGGAATGGAGTTGAAGTGTTTGGAGCCCAGTAGTATTGCAAATGCCACTACAATTCTAATTTTATTAAGAGTATAATTCTTTTTTTAAGAGTTAGATCACATAATTATGTCATACTGAAGCTGAAAGGGACAACTGCATTACCAATGGATACATAAATGCATATATTTTATGTATGTCTGTCATATATAGATTTATAAAATATACATGAAATGTTAAATGTCTGTTCCTGTATGTATGTATATGAGTACATGCATGTTACCATTCTGACTACTGAGCACACTGGAGATAGAGCTAATTGATACTGAATTTTTTCTGTCCAGCTCAGATAAAACATTTATGAATACTATGATCTAAGTATCTGATACTAATCAATCATTTAAGGTAAAATTCTACTGCAAACATAAAGCCACATTATTGCAAAAGAAAGAAATCAGAGACTGAAAGATCATAAAGACAATTATCAAGTTCAAAACAGAAAAGCCTTGGAAAATGCAGGGTTAATGGCTAATAGCGAATATCTGGCTCCTCAATCTACCAGTCACTCTTCTGAGAGCTTTATGTGTAATAATGCATTTAATTCTCATAACAAACATGTAAGATAAGCATTAACATAATTCTCATTTTATGGATGTGACAAGTGAATCACAGAGAAATAATTTGCAGATATGAGATTTGAACCCAGATAATCTACATCCAGAATCCATGCTCTTTACCATGATGCTAAGCGTCTTACAGAACTTAACCAAGAGTAGACATTCCAGCTATAAAAACTATTCTTATCAAATTTCAACACTACCTAAAAATTAATTTTCTTTTTCACTCAGAATTTGTATTTTATAACATCTCGAGTACTGAAATAAGTTTCTTAATCTTCTAGTTAATTATGATGAAAAAATTCTGCTAGTTACCTGTCATTTAACTTCAAATGTGCAGACAGAGGAACAATTCATTAAAGACCATGAAGAACTGCAGTAACACCATACCACACATACACAAAAAAATCACAATTCTCCAGAAACCAAACTTAAAACCATACAGTAGTGCCATCTACCTGATACAGATTTTAAAAAACTGTCACAAGGAAACTAAGATAGTAAGTTTAATGAGCTCAGGGATAAAATTAATGAACAGAAAGAATATTTTATCAAAAGAAACTGAAACTCTAAAAAGGGTCCAACCAGAAAATCTGAAGCTAAGAACTTAATAAACAAGATGAAGAATGCTTGAGAAAACATTGGAAATAGAGCAAACCATATGGAAGAGAAAATCAGTAAGCTTGAAGATAAAAATCCAGAATTAATACAAGTAGAAGAGGAAAGAGAAATAAAGTATAAGTAAATGGGGAAATTATATGTAAGCTATCCATCTCTTTTTAGGATGGATAACATTAGAGTAATGAGTATCCCAGAAGTAGAAGAGAGGAACAAGGGAACAGAGAGTTTATTTAAAGAAATAATAGCTGAGAACTTCCTAAAACTAGGGAAGGAACTGGATATACAAGTCCATGAAGCTAAGAAAACACCTAATTACCTCAATGCAAAAAAAACCTTCTCCAAGAGACATAACATTAAAATTATCAGAAGTCAATGACAAAGAAAGAATTTTAAAGGAAGCAAGGGGAAAAAGTGGAGACCTACAAAGAAACCCTTAATGGCTATCAACAAATTTCTAACAGAAATCCTACAGGCCAGGACGGAGTGTAATGACATTCTCAAAATACTGAAAGATACAAACTGTCACCCAAGAATACTCTATCCAGCAAAGTTATCTTCTTCAGATAAGAAGAGATACTTTCCCAGAAAAACAAAAGTTGAGGGAGTTCATCAACACTAGATCTGACTTACAAGAGATGTTGAGAGGAGTTCTTCTACCAGAAACAAAAAGACACGAATACAGAAAACTTTGAGCAAGTTTATAGAGAGAATCAGAAAATTGCCACACTTTATCAGAATAGGTTATTAAATGCTCTATTATAACATAAAGACTGAAGGGAGAAAAAAAGTAGAAAAATAGCTACAGCTATTTCAATTTCAATATATTTATAACATAAAATGATAATTTGAGATAAAAAAGAACAGATCTCATATAAGAAAATGAAGATAAGGTGACAATAGGAAAAAAGTATACTTTATCTACAAGACATTTCATATAAACCGCAGGGTAGCCACAAAACATAAATATAGAGCAGAGAAATAAAACATTTTTAGAAAGGAAACTAAGAAAAACATTATAGAAAACCAGCAAGCCAAAATGGCAGACAGAGACATAATGAAAAGGAAAAATGGAGCTATAGAAAAAACTAGAAAATAAAAGATAAAATGGAAGTACTAAATCTTCATTTTCAATAATCACTCTAAAGTCAATGGATATAATTTACCAATCAAACCACACAGAGTGGCTGGATGAATTAAAAAACAAGACAGAAATATATGCTGTCTCCAGGAGACATATCTCAGTTTTAAAGACAAATATAGACAAAAAGTGAAGGGATGGAAGATGATACTCCAAGCAAATGGCAACCAAAAGAAAGTGGATGTAGCCATACTGATATCAGACAAAATAGACTTCAAGCCAAAAATGTAACAGGAGACAAAAATGGATGGTAATAATAATAAAGGAGGCAATTCACCAAGCATACATAACAGTTATTATGCACTTAACGTAAGAGCATCAAAATATATAAAGAAATTATTAACACACCTAAAGGGAGATATTAATAGCAACACAATAACAGCAGGAAACTTTAGCACTGCACTTACATTAATGGGTAGATCATCCAGGCAGAAAGTAAACAATGAAAGAGCAGCATTAAGTAAAACATTAGCACAGATGGATTTGTACAGGACATCTCATCCAAGTATGCAGCATAATACACATTCTTCTAAAGT
The DNA here is from genome assembly GCF_011762595.2 of Tursiops truncatus. Taxonomy (NCBI): domain Eukaryota; kingdom Metazoa; phylum Chordata; class Mammalia; order Artiodactyla; family Delphinidae; genus Tursiops; species Tursiops truncatus. The sequence goes on from NC_047046.1 coordinate 59,311,927, forward strand.
GCACAAAGAACTTCCTCAAGGATAGACAATATGTTGGGACACAAAACCTGTCTCAATAAATTTAAGAAGACCGAAATCATATCAAACAGCTTTTCTAAGCACAATGGTATGAAACTAGAAATCAACTATGAAAAGAAAACTGAAAAAAATCACAAATGTGTTGAGGCTGAGCAACATGCTACTGAACAACTATTGGGACAATGAAGAAAAATTGAAAATTTCCTGAAGATAAATGAAAATAAAAATAAATCATACCAAAATCCACAGGATACAACAAAAGTGGTACTAAGAGGGAAGTTTATAGCAATACAGGCCTACCTCAAGAAAAAAAAAATCTCAAACAATTTAACATAACACATAAAGGAACTAGAAAAAGAACAAATGAAGGGCAAATTATCAAAAAGATAAGAAATAACAAATATTGGTGAGGATGTGGAGAAAAGGAAATCCTCCTACACTCTTGGTGTGAATGTAAACTGGTGCAGTCACTACAGAGGACAGTATGGAGATTACTCAAAAAATTAGGAATAGAACTGTCATACTATCCACCTATTCCACTTCTGGGTATTTACCCAAAAAAACATGAAAACACTAATTCAAAAAGATATATGCATCCCCAAATTTCATAGCATCATTATTTACAATAGCTGAGATATGGAAACAACCTAAGTATCCATCAATGGATGAATGGTTAAAGAAGATGTGGTATATATATAATGGAGCATTACTCAATCCATAAAAAAGGTGAACTCTTGACATTTGCAACAACATGAGTATACCCTGAGGATTTTATGCCAAGTGAAATGAGTCAAACAGAGAAAGAAAAACAAAAACATGATTTCACTCATATGTGGAACATAAAAACTAATAAATAAACAAAAATAAATAAACCAAACTGAAATAAAATAAACAGATAAATACAGAGAACAGAGTAATGGTTATCAGAGGGGGAGAGGATAAAATGGATAAAGGGGATCAACTGAATGAATGACAATTGACAATTCTCAAATTAATTTATAGATTTAATATAATCCCAATCAAAATCTCACAAGGCTTTGATGTGGAAATTAACAAGTTGATTCTAAAATTCATATAGAGATGTAGAGGACTAAGAATAGCCAAAACAACCTTGAACATGTATAAAGTTGACAGACTAACACTACCCAATCATAAAAATTAGTGTAACTCTACAATAATGGGAGCAATGTGGTATTGTCATAAAGACAGACAAATGGATCAACATTTGGAGATCAAAGAACTCCTATTTTCTAGAAGTTATAAAGGTAATTCAGTGAGGAAAGTATAATTTTTAAGCAGGTATTGCTGAAACAATTTGCTCTCCGTAAACAAAAGCAAAAATTTAAGTCATTACTCACACTATATAATAAAATTCAAAGTGGGTCATTAAACTAAATAAACAACTTACAACTAAAATATTTGTAGAAGAAACATAGGAGAAGCTCATTATGATTTTATGTTAGGCAAGGATCGCTTAGATACATCACAAAATGTGCAACCTATCAGAGACAAAATTTATAAAGTCAACTACATCAAAATTAATATGTCTCCATATTGAAAGACACTTATAAGAGAATTAAAAGGAAAACCACAAACTGGGATAAATTGAATGCAAAATATATTTTTAAAACTTTTAAATATCAAAGATAGGAAAATAAATAACTCCATAGTGACTGAACTAATTTACATTCCCACCAACAGTGTATGAGGGTTCTTTTTCTCCACATCTTCTCCAACATTTGTTATTGTAGACATTTTGTTGACAGCCACTCTGACAGGTGTGAGGTGATACATCATTGTGGTTTTGATTTGCATTTCTCTAATAATGAGCAACATTGAGGATATTTATATGTGCCTGCTAGTATGTTTTCTTTTGAAAAGTGTCTATTCAAATTTTCTGCTCATTTTTTTAATTGAGTTGCTTGTTTTCTTGATGTTGAATTGCATGAGCTCTGCATATTTTGGATATTAACCCCTTGTCATTCACAACATTTGCAAACGTTTTCTCCCATTCCATAGGTTTTTTTGTTTTGTGATGGTTTCCTTTTCTGTGCAACAAATTTTTAAGTTTGATTGGGTCCCATTTGTTTATGTTTGCTTTTATTTCTTTTGCCGTAGGAGATTGATCCAAGAAAATATTGCTACTATTTATATCAAAGATTGTTCTGCCTATGTTTTCTTCTAGTCTCTTATGGTGTCTCATCTTACATTTAGACCTTTAAACCATTTTGAGTTTATTTTTGTATATGGTGTGACAGAATGTTCTAATCTCATTGTTTTACATGTGGCTGCCAAGTTTTCCCAGCAACATTTGTTGAAGAGGCTGTCTTTTCTCCATTGTATATTCTTGCCTTCTTTGTCATGGATTAATTGACCATAGGTTCATGGGTTTATTTCTGAGTTCTCTATTCTATTCTGTTAATCGGCTTGTTATTTTTGTACCAGTCCCATGCTTTTTTCATTACAGTAGCTCTGTAGTATAGTCTGGAGTCTGGGAAGGTTATACCTCCAGCTTTGTTCTTTTTTTACAGGATTGCTTTGGCAATTCTGGGTCTTTTGTGGTTTCATATATGTATGGAGTTTCTGTAAAAAACTAAAAATAGAACTACCATATGATATAGCAACTCCAATCTGGAAAAAGATACATACACCCCTATGTTTATAGCAGCACTATTTTTAGTAGCCACGGCATGGAAGCAACCCAAGTGCCCATCATCAGACAATAGGATTAAGAAGATGTGATATATATAATATTACTCAGTCATAAAGAGATACTGCCTTTTGCAGCAATGTGGATGAACCTGGAGAATATTATTCTTAGTGAAATAAGTCAGGCAGAGAAAGACATATATGATATCACTTATATGTGGATCTAAAATATAATACAAATGAATGTATATGCAAAACATAAACAGACTCAAAGATATAGAAAACAAACTTGTGATTACCAAAGGGGAGAGGGAAGGGTGAGGGAAAAATTCATAGTATGGAATTAGCAGATAAAAGCTGCTATATATAAAATAGATAAGCAACATAGCACAGAGAATAGCACAGAGAATTATACCCATTATCTTGTAATAATCTGTAATGTAATGTAATCTTCAAAAATACTGAATCACTATGCTATACACCTGAAACTAACACAATATTGTAAATCAACTATACTTCAATAAAAAAGAATACAAGTATATAAATAACTCAATTATAGATAAAGATTTAAACAGTTACTTCACCAATGTGAATACACAAATTGGAAAAATTTCATGAAATGATTCCCACCATCATTAGTCATTAGGAAAATCCATATTTAAAACACAATGAGATAACACTAAACACTTATCAGAATGCCAGTAATTTAGTACTATACCCAGGGTTAGTGAGAATATGGATCAACTAGAAGTTTCATGAAGATATTTGCTCAGATATTCACACATTAGAGAGGGCCTCCTCGACCACCCTATATCAACTTATTTTTCATATATAGAAACTTTGGCCTAAGTTTTAGCAACTGACAGTCAGATACCTTCATGAAACCTACTACAATCTTCCAGGTGATCTTTACCTAATAATTCTCTCTGTGCAGTCTCAGTCTTGAATAAGTGGAAAGGAATTGTTTACTGCTATTTTCCATAGATATTTTCAGATAAATGAAAATGTATTTCTCATTTCCAGGGCATGCCTGAGAAAGGATTTTAGTCTATTATTTCTGCTAAACTATGTATATAAATTAAAATATATGCCACTTTATCTTGATAAATGCCTTTTATATAAGTAGGATTCATGACTGATATGCATAATTGTTTATCTATGACAACCTTAAAGGACTAAGGGTCAGGATGGCCTATACCTTTTCTGGCAACATTCTTCAACTTTCCCAATTTCAAATGAGTCAAGCTAGTTATCCTTCATATAGGTCTATAAGTCATCAGCTGAACATATCCATGTTTTTATATCTAATTATTTTTTATCTTCCTGGGTAAAGGTTTCTAAACTCCTACTACTCACCTTAATGGTTTACATCAATGAAGAACTTTAAGAACTTACTGTATGTAAGAACTATATGGGAACCTAGGGATGAATCAACTTTATTGAAGAAATCATTAAACAAAAATAAAAACAATAAGATGCTTCTGATTTTGTTTTTTGTTTGTTTACAGGGAGTGGGAGGTATGTTACTCCTAGTCCTTCTGCTTGAAATCCTCCGAAAGGCCACATGATAGTTTAAGTAATTCTTGGAGCACAGTTTGAAAATACACATTAAATACAATCTTTCATTTCATAAACCCAGTAAAATGACCTTATAAATGTTCACAGAGCTAGTGGTAATTTTTCTAACAAGTTGTCTTCCACAACAAATCTTCTCTTAACTTTCAATGGAATGGAATTAGTTTCTATGTAGACTGACTCTCAAGACTCAGCTCACTTCCCACTGATTCTGAGTATCTCATACCACCAAAATATCATATACCTACCTCTATAAAAAAGAAAAAAACAGGACTTACCAAGATGGCAGAGGAGTAGGAGGACATGGAGTTCATCTCTCTCCACAAATGCATCAAGAATACATCTACAGATGGAAAATTCTCACAGAACACCGGTTGAACACTAGCAGAAGAACTTGGACACTGTAAAGACAAGAAAGATCTCCACATAACCAGGTAGGATGAAAGAAAGAAGGGAAAAAGAAGAGGAGAGGAAGGAGGACAGGATCTGCACCCCTGATGGGTAGCTGAAACAGAGGCATGGTTCCTGCATCTAGGGAAGCCCCCTCACTGATGGGGAAATCAGTTGGGACAGAAGGGGAGCATCTGAGGCTATTGGACAAGGGTGAAACAGCTATTCTGTGGCAGACAGGACAGAGTAAGACCTACACAGATTGTCTGTGCCACAGCCCTGTGTGCCCCAGACTGGGATGTGTGTCTGCCAGTGCACACAGGGGCTGAGAGTTGAAATGTGGGAATTGGAGAGCAAACCTGGAGGGAGGAGTGCAGTTGGCTGTGATGAGACAGCCTGAAGGGATGGGAGGGAGGAAATTCATAACTGGGAATGCTTGTGGAGGAAACCCAGACTGCCATAGAAACAAGGCACTACTGCTGAGTGATGCAAAGAGGTGGAGTTGCCATTTCAGACTCTCTCTCCATGCACTGGCCCCCTGACCCACCAGCCACTAAGAAAATCCTCCTCCAGGACTGACCTTCTCGTGCCTGCCACTAGACTCTAAGAAAAGTCCCCAAAAGGATTGACCTTATAATGCCAGCTGCCAGGCACTAGGGTCAGATCTATCTCACCCATGGCCTCTGGCTTTCCTGCATACCAGTCACTACCAGGGTCCCCACAACCTAGACAGTAGTGCCACCTCTGTGCCCTGTCCTCACCAGGGCAGACCGAAGTGTCCTGGGCAGCATGCTCCCATAAGAAAAGGTGAAGCTAAAACCACAGCTGAGCCCCAGGGGCAGGTTGAAAAAGGAAGAGGAACAAAAGTCTTCCCATGCAGCTGCACCAGCTACAGATTAATTCCCTGAAATCAGCTTGGTAAACCCTGCATCTATGGAATATCTGAAAGGACAATGAGTGTTCCCAGAAATGATACTTGTCTAGCTCTAGCATCTGTGGACTTTGGGGAATAGTACACACAGGAGTTGGGTCAGGTCAGAGTCTGAGCTGTCCCCACAGTGCCCAGAGGTGTACCAGAGACCTACCTAGAGGTTTTGAAGGGCCTCCTTTGGAGGTGGAGGTTGGCTGTGACCCATGGTGGGGGCAAGGACACTGAAAGCTGAGACTCCAGGAAAATATATAATAATAATTATTATTTTTAATGTTTCATTTTCTTCTGTTGTTGTTGTCTTATTATTTGTTTTTATTTGTATTTTCAGTTTTTTGGTTTTTTTAATTTTTAAAATATATATTTTTTATATTACTTTTTCATTGTTCTGTGTGTTTTCCTTGTTTTCTTTTCTTCCCTTTGTTCTATTTTGTTTATATCTTTTTTCTTTGTTCTATTTGTTTTTATCTTTTTAATCTTTTTTTAACATTTTTGTGTGCTTGATTTGTTTTCTTTGCTTTTTTCTTCAGTTTGCATTCTGCTTTTGTTTTGTTTTGATTTTTGTCAGTCTTGTTTTTAATTGTTTGATTTCATTTTGGGGTTCTTTTGTTTGTTTGTTCTCTTGGTTTTTTTGTTTTCCCTGTTTTTTTTTTCTGTTTGTGTGTGTGTGAATTTTGTTGTTGTTGGTTTTGTTTGGTTCTGCTTTTACCATCTGTCTGTGGTTTTGTCTGTTTGTTCTTTTGTTTCTCTGTTTGTTCTTGATTGTTGTTACTGTTTGCTTGTCATCTTTTTTGTTTAACTTAATTTTTTTTTTTTGACTGCATTGGGTTTTCAATGGGCTTTCTCTAGTTGCAGCGAGTGGGGGATACTCTTCATTGCTATGCACAGGCTTCTCATTGCAGTGGCTTCTTTTGTTGCAGAACACAGGCTCTAGGCATGTGGGCTTCAGTAGTTGTGGTGAACAGTCTCAGTAGTTGTGGCTCACAGGCTCTAGAGGACAGGCTCAGTAGTTGTGGCACACAGGTTTAGTTGCTCCATGACATGTTGGGTCTTCCCAGACCAGGGATTGAACCCATGTCTCCTGCATTGGCAGCCAGATTCTTAACCACTGCACCAACAGGGAAGTCTGTGTTTGGTTGCTTTTGTCTTTGCTGTTTACCTTCGGTTTTTTGTCTGCTTGTTTTCATTTGTTTTCTTCCTGTATTTTCTTTTTTCTCCCCCCCCCTTTTATTGCCAAGCTGTATGGCATGTGGGGTATTGTTTCCCAGGCCAGGGCTTGGGTCTGAGCCTCTGGGGTGGGAGCGTCAAGTCCAGGACACTGGAACACCAGACAATTCCTGGTCCCAGGGAATATTAAACAGTGAGAGCTCTCCCAGAGATTCTCATTTCAACTCCAAGACCTGGCTCCACCCAACTGCCTACAGGCTCTAGTGCTGAATGCCCCATGCCAAACAAAAAGCAAGACAGGAACACAAGCACACCCATCAGCACAAAGACTGCCTAAAGTCATACTAAGCCCACAGGCACCCTAAAACACACCACCTGACATGGCCCTGCTCATCAGAGGAGCAAGAACCTGCTTCAACCACAAGAATGCAGGCACCAGTCCCTCCAACCAGGAAGCCTACACAAGCCACTGGACAAAGCTCATCTACTGGGGGCAGACACCAGAAGCAAGAGGAAATAAGACCCTGCAACTTGCAGAAGGGAGACTTCAAACACATTAAGTTAGAAAAATTGAGAAGAGACATATGCTGCAGACAAAGGAACAAGATGAAAACCCACAAGACCAAATAAATGAAGAAGAGATAAGCAAGTTACCTGGAAAATAATTCAGGGTAATGATAGCAAAGATGATAAAAATCTTGGAAATAGAATGGATAAAATACAGAGAAGAGACCAGGAAGGACACTACATAATGATCAAGGGATCAATCCAAGTAAAAGATATAACAATTATAAATGTATATGTACCCAACATAGGAGCACCTCAATACATAAGGTAAATGCTAACAGCCATAAAAGGGGAAATTGACAGCAACACAATAATAGTTGGGGGCTTTAACACCCCACTTACACCAATGGATAGATCATCCAGACAGAAAATTAATAAGGAAACACAAGCCTTAAGTGACATATTAGGCCAGATAGACTTAATTGATATTTATTGCACATTCTACCTGAAAGTAGCAGAATACACTGTCTTCTCAAGTGCACATGGAATAGTCTCCAGGATAGATCACATCTGGGGTCACAAATGAAGCATCAGTAAAGTTAAGAAAATTGACACCATACCAAGCATCTTTTCTGACCTCAATGCTATGAGATTAGAAAACAATTACAGGCAAAAAACCAAAAACACATGGAGGCTAAACAATATGCTAGTAAATAACCAACAGATCATGGGAGAAATCAAAGAGGAAGTTAAAAAATAACTAGAAACAAATGACAATGAAATCGCAATGACCCAAAAACCTATGGGATGCAGCAAGAGCAGTTCTAAGAGGGAATTTTATAGCAATACAGTCCTACTTCAAGAAACAAGAAAAATCTCAAATAAAAAAACCCTAACTTTACACCTAAAGCAACTAGAGAAAGGAGAACAAACAAAACCAAAAGTTAGTAGAAGGAAAGAAATCATAAATATCAGAGTAGAAATAAATGAAATAGAAAAAAACAAACAAGCAGAAAATAAAACTAAAAGCTGACTCCTTGAGAAGATAAACAACATTGATAAACCTTTAACCAGACTGGTCAAGAAAAAAGGGAGTGGACTCAAATCAATAAAATTAGAAATGAAAACTAAGTTACAACTGACACTGTAGAAATACAAAAGGACTACTACAAGCAACCATATGCCAATAAAATTGACAACCTGGAAGAAACAGACAAAATCTTAGAAAAGTACAACCTTCCAAGACTGAACCAGAAAGAAATAGAAAATATGAACAGGCCAATCACAATTAATGAAATTGAAACTGATTTAAAATCTTTCAACAAATGAAAGTCCAGGACCAGATGGCTTCACAGGCGAATTCTATCAAATATTTAGAGAAGAGCTAGCATCTATCCTTCTCAAACACTTCCACAAAATTACAGATGGAGGAACACTCCCAAACTCATCATATGAGGCCACAATCACCCTGATATCAAAAGCAGACAATGATGTCACAAAAAAAGAAAGTTACAGGTCAATATTACTGATGAACATAGATGCAAAAATCCTCAACAAAATACTAGCAAACAGAATCCAACAACACATTAAAAAGATCATACACCATGATCATGTGCGATTTATCCCAGGGATGCAAGGATTCTTCAATATATGGCAATCAATCAATGAGATACACCACAGTAACAAATTGAAGAATAACAAGCATATGATTATCTCAATAGATGCAGAAAAAACTTTTGACAAAATCCAAAACCCATTTATGTTAAAAATTCTCCAGATAGTGAGCATAGAGGGAAGCTACCTCAACATAATAAAGGCTATATATGACAAACCCACAGCAAACATTATTCTCAATGGTGAAAAACTGAAAGTATTTCCTCTAAGATCAGGAACAAGACAAGGGTGCCCACTCATGCCACTATTATTCAACATAGTTTTGGAAGTCCTAGCTACAGCAATCAGAGAAGAAAAATAAATAAAATGAATACAAATTGGAAAAGAAGTAAAACTGTCACTATTTGCAGATTACATGATCCTATACATAGAAAATCCTAAAGATACCATCAGAAAACTACTATAGCTAATCAGTGAATTTAGTGAAGTCACAGGACACAAAATTAATACACAGATATCACTTGCAATCCTATACATTAACAATGAAAGATCAGAAAGAAAAATTAAGGAAATAAGCCCATTTATCATTGCAACACAAAGAATAAAATACTTAGGAATAAACCTACCTAAGGAGACAAAATAACTGTACACAGAAAAGCATAAGATACTAATGAAAGAAATCAAAGATGACACAAACAGATGGAGAGATGTACCATTTTCTTGGATTAGAAGAATCAATATTGTGAAAATCACTATACTACCTAAACCAGTCTACAGATTCAATGCAATCCCCATCAAATTACCAATGACATTTTTCACAGAACTAGAAAAAAAATAATCGTACAATTTGAATGGAAACACAAAAGATGTCGAATAGCAGAAGCACTCTTGAGAAACAAAAATGGATCTGGAGGAATCAGGCTCCCTGACATCAGACTATACTATAAAGCCACAGTAATCAAGATAGTATGGTACCAGCACAAAAACAGAAATATAGATCAATGCAACAGGATAAAAAGCCCAGAGATAATTCCATGCACCTGTGGTCACCTAATCTATAACAATGAAGGCCAGAATATGTAATGGAGCAAAGATAGCCTCTTCATTAAGTCATGCTGTGAAAACTGGACAGCTACATGTAAAAGAATAAAATTAGAACCCTCCCTAACACCATACACATAAATAAATTCAAAATGGATTAAAGACCTAAATGTAAGGCCAGACACTATAAAACTCTAAGAGGAAAACATAGGCAGAACACTCTTTGACATAAATCGCAGCAAGATCTTTTTTAATACACCTCCTACAGTAATGAGAAAAGAAACAAAAATAAACAAATGTGACCTAATGAAAATTAAAAGCTTTTGCACAACAAAGGAAATCATAAACAAACACAACATAAAGATAACCCTCAGAATGGGAGAAAATATTTGCAAATGAAGCAACCGACAAAGGATTAATCTCCAAAATATACAAACAGGTTATGCAGCTCAATATCAAAAAACAAACAACCCAATCAAAATATGAATGGATGATCTAAATTGACATTTCTCCAAAGAAAATATGCAGATGGCTAAAAAGCACATGAAAAGATGCTTAACATCAGTAATTATTATAGTAATGCAAATAAAAACTACAATCAAGTATAACCTCACACCAGTCAGAATGGCCACTGTCAAAGATTTACAAACAATAAATGCTGGAGGGGCTTCCCTGGTGGTGGAGTTGTTGAGAGTCCGCCTGCCAATGCAGGGGACACGGGTTTGTGCCCTGGTCCGGGAAGATCCCACATGCCGTGGAGCGGCTGGGCCTGTGAGCCATGGCTGCTGAGCCTGTGCGTCTGGAGCCTGTGCTCCACAACGTGAGAGGCCACAACAGTGAGAAGCCCGCATACCACAAAAAATAAATTAATTAAAAAAAAATGCTGGAGAACATGTGGAGGAAAGGGAGCTCTCATGCATTTTTGATGGGAATGTAAACTGATACAGCTACTATGGAGAACAGTATAGAGGTTCCTTAAAAAGCTAAAAATAGAACTACCATATGACCCAGAAATCCCACTCCTGGGTGTATACCCAGAGAAAACAATAATTTGAAAAGATACATTCACCCCAGTGTTCTATGTACAATAGCCAGGACATGGAAGAAACCTAAATGCCCACTGACAGACAAATGGATAAAGAAGATGTGGTACATATATACAATGGAATATTACTCAGCCATAAAAAGGAATGAAATTGGGTCATTTGTAGAGATGTGGATGGACCTAGAAACTGTCATACAGAGTGAAGTAGGTCTGAAAGGGAAAAACATCATATTAACGCATATATGTGCAATCTGAATAAATTGGCATATATGATCTATTTACAGAGTACAAATAGAAACAGATGTGGAGAACAAGCATATGGATACCATGGGGAAAGAGGGATGTGAGGTGAATTGAGACATTGGGATTGACATATATAGAATATTGATACTATGTATGAAATAGATAACTAAGAAGATCCCACTGTATAGCACAGGGAACTCTACTCAGTGCTCTGTGGTGACATAAATGAAAAGGAAATCCAAAAAGAGGGGGTATATGTATACATACAGCTGATTCACTTTGCTGTACAGTATGAACTAACACAATATTTTAAAGCAACTGTACTTCAATTTAAAAAATAAAGCAAAGGAAAGAAAAGAAAAGAAAGACTAAAAAAAACTAACAAGAACAGACTGTCCACCCACCAAGCAACTAAGGCTTTAGGTCAATCTTATATTTTCTAGGTTATGCTAATCATTAACCCTGAGTCTTTGTTCATAAGATATCCCTTTTTGTATCTTAAGCTACCCAAATATATCCAGTTGTTCCCTAAGATTAGTCCAAGACTTTTGTTTTTGTATTATTAAATACTGTTACTAAATAAGAATGCAAATATGTCTTGACTGAGAGGCCAACTACAACCTGTTGGAAATGTTTACACAGTGCTGTTTTTTTTTTTAAATAAGAATTATGAGGAAAAACTTCTATGACTGATTAGCAAAGTATGCCATGAGCTGTAGAGTGTTAGATTTTTCCTAGATGACAAAGCCATAATATCATATCACTGCTTTCCCTGATTAAGTAAAAACAGTTACCTGAACTTTCACAATGACTGCTGGCTCTCCACTAGTTTTCTCCTAGATTCTGTCTTTCTCACTCCCTACTTCGCTCCACTCTCCTCTGTCTTAATTTTCAGCCTGCCTACTGATGTTTTTTCCTGTGCGTTTTTGTAGCTTTAGCTACTTGATCTGTTTCTAAGTGTCTGGCCTCTAGAACATGGTATTCAACTATTTCTGCATTTGAATAATGTGTAAACGTCTTCCAAGATACACATTCCCAAAGAATCTGACTCGTTAGGTTTATGACGTAACCAAAGAGTTTTATATTTTTGAGAAGTTGCCTAGGACTTCCCTGTTTGTGCAATGTTTAAGAATCCACCTGCCAGTGCAGGGGACAAGGGTTTGAGCCCTAGTCTGGGAAGAACAACTAAGTTCATGTACCACAACTACTGAGCCTGCATGCCACAAATACTGAAGTCCATGCACCTATATTCCGTGCTCTGCAACAAGAGAAGCCACCTCAATGAGAAGCACACACACCACAATGAAGAGTAGCCCTGGCTCACTGCAACTAGAGAAAGCCCAGGTGCAGCAGCAAAGACCCAATGCAGCCAAAAACAAATAAATAAATAAATTTATTTTTTTAGAAGGTTGCCTAGGTAAACCAGTAACAGGAAAAAAATAAAAACTGCCATAGGCCATATTTCTATTAACAATTTCCTCAAATTCAATTATTTTTAAACCTTTTGGCTCCCACTGAAACTTTGGACAGTTTTGAAGCTAAGACAGAGAATATGGATGTCATCTCAACCTTCCTTTAAAAATAAAGGATAAAAATATAATCAAACTTCACCTATGCAAATCAACTGGCAAAAAAGGGGTGGAGCTCTGTATCATTTGAAATTTATCCAGATGAAAAATTATATTTGCTCTACATAAATTTCAGAGGTTTCCCTGGTGGCACAATGGTTAAGAACCCACCTACCAATTCAGGGGACATGGGTTTGAGCCCTGGTCCAGGAAGATCCCACATGCTATGGAGCAACTAAACCCATGTGCCACAATTATTAAGCCTGTGTTCTAGAGCCCACGAACCACAACTACTTAGCCCATGTGCCACAACTACTGAAACCCATGCACCTAGAGCCCATCTCACAACAAGAGAAGCCACTGCAATGAGAATCCTGTGCACCATAGAAAAGAATAGCTCTCATTTGCCACAACAAGAGAAGGTCTACATGCAGCAATGAAGACCCAACACAACCAAAAATAAATAAATAAAATAAATAAATTTCAAATGAAATCTGTTCTAGATTCAGTTGTTTAGAATAACTTTGAAGGAATGCATATATATATAAAACTTTCATGATACACACAGAATAATTTGAAAGGATTTATTAGGGTAGTAGGCCTTCAACAAATATATTTTAAATAAAAAAAAATAAAGTTTTACTTAGTAATGGTCAGACTGAGCCTTTTGATAAATAAGCAAGAATAATTACAATTGAAATGATTGAAATAGATTTAGCCTACTTTGATAAATAAGCAAGAATAATTGCAATTGAAACAGTTCTAGGAAAATAGTCTAAAGTTCTTGGAAAACAGACTAGTTTTCCCAAATTCCATATAAAACCAGAAAGAATAATAAAATAGAAAAGCAATAACAACATCAAATGGATAACATTTATGACAAAACAGGGTAATAAGATATCCTTTTGGATCTAAAATAGTAGATAGGAGCAAATTACCAAATGTGAAAAAGTCTGCATTCTCTAAGCATCTTCACAGATGAGAGAAAGAGAAAGCAATGGGATGTCTAATGTACATGAGACTATAATAACTCCAAAATAGTCAACAAGTATTCATTGAAAAGCATGACAAGCCAAGAGAGAACTGTGGTTGAAAATGGAAGGATTATTGCACACACAAGTAATGGGTAAGGATAGAGCCTGCAATCTGGTTCCATGTACTTTTTAAACTGTGTGACCAGGCGCTCCCCTCCCTTGGGTCTTGACACCACATTAAGGAGTAATTGAGCATAACAGGGAAAATATATAGGAAGAAAACTGAAAGTCCAAATAAAAGTCAGATTGTGGAAAGAATGAAAAAAAAAAAAACCTCAAAAAATAAAAACCTATATTTTAAATGATGATCAAGCAATAGAAGGAGCTCATTTTGGATAGAAAGGCAGTATTGAAGCTTACTTCTTTTTAATTTTTTAAGAAAACTGATTTAATATAACAAATAGACACCAGAAAGTTATTAAGGTAAAATTCCATAAAAGGCACTATAAAAAAACAAAGACAGTAAGGAACAGAAAATATTATTATAAAAGTAAAGGTCAAAAAGACATACTGCAATGTACTGTTTTATTTTATTTTTTATTGATATATTTGACATATACATTGTATAATTTTAAGGTGCTGCAATGAACCATTAAAATGTAGGATTATAATTGCAATGTGCTATTTCAAAATTAGCTTTAAAATTATATAAAATTAGCAGCATAAATCATAATTTGAAGAACTCAGACACAATTTAACAGCATTCAGGAAATAAAAATAAAATTTGACTCACTTTAAAAATGAAGACTAAACTGAAAGAAAAAGCACAAAAGAATGAATAAATACATCAAATAATACTTTGAAATAAATGGAAGGTGAAAAGAAGAAAGTTTTAAAAGAAAAAATAATAAAGAGATAAAAAGTATTTGAGAGAAGGTGACAAATGTTGAAGACAGACAATAAAGATCCAACATACAAACAATAGGAGTCTTTGAAGCAGAAAACCAAGACAAAACAAACAAAAACAGAAAAAATACTGAAACAATAAATCAAGAAAATCCACAATAAAAAATAAATCCACCTATAGAAATGGCATACAGTGTACCTGAAAATATTAACCCAGAATGACCATAAAAATGTTAAGAGAATGGGGAAGATCTGAGCAAAAAAAGAACAAAAACAAAAATAAAATTTATAAAATGTTTTAAGAATCATTATTAATAGTGGCAATATTAGAATTATTAAGTCTATTTTGTGTGAAGAGTTAAATAAAGCAAATGCCTTTCAGTGAAATAAAGTAATTTGTTCTTGAGACTCTCTGTGTAGAAGAAAGAAAATGTAAACTAGAAAAAGTTAAATTAAAAATTCTGTGGTTCTGAACTTGAATTGAGAATATCAATCTGAATTCATAATATGAATATATAGCTTGACTCTATCCACCCAAAAGACCTAGTAACAATAACCAACCCAATGGCAATGAATATCTCTAAGGTCTTAAAAATAACTAGAAGTTGAAATGAGGGAAGGGAAGAAGAAAGAAAGGAAGGAAGGGAGAAAATAAAGGAAGGAAGAAAGGAAGGAAGGAAGGAAGTGGGGAGAGAGAGAAGAAAGGGAGGGAAGAGAGGGAGGGAGAAAGGTATGGGAAAGAAGGGAGGGTATGGGGAAGAGAGGGAGGAGGGAAGGAAGGGAAACAAGGAGGGAAGCAGAACTTTGTGGAAAAATTTTAATTTTGGTTTCTAGAATATTTTTACTTCAATACTGGTAATATTGCAGTGTATTGTAATAACACTGCAGTGTATTGAAACTCTTCAAATATGTTTAAATCCATGAATTCCTAATGATATATTTAAAAAATCTTACATTATAAGAAAGACAGGGAATTATGTAAATTTAAAAAACAAAGATTAAGCATTTATTCTGACTTTTCTATGTGTATTGTACTAACAGGTGACCAAATAGTAGAGGCAGGAAGTGAGTGAAACATTTTCTAATAAAGTTAATACAATTTGTAAGGGAAAATAAAATGATATCATTAAAATGTCACCATTTTGCAGTCCCCGAAATGGATGCTGACATTGCTTGTCAACATTTTCTAGCATCGCTGAAAGAGACAAAATCTGATATACTATGTTTTTCTTATAGTCTTGAAATACAATACTTATAGTTTTACCGAACAGATTATACCTAAGAGCAAGTCAGTCTCTGCCCTCTTGTGTTTGCTCAAAATTATGCCTAACAAAACTTTATAGCACACAGATACCAAAGAAAGAAGACAGGAGCTACAAAACAGATTTCTAGTTTTAGCTCTATCAGTTTTTGCACTTATGAAATGAAGCATTTGCACTAAATATTATCTCTCTGTGTGTATGTGCATATGTGTGTATTTCCCATTTCTAAACATTCTAGAATTTTACTGTCTTGTCAGTTTTATTCAAATACCAGGTGGATAATAAAAATTTCCGTATAGAACAATTTTTATCACATTTTTCACTTTCAAAACTATTTTATACATATTATCCCATTAATCTTTAAATCAATGTTTAGAGATGAGTCAGAGCCAGCAGGTGCTACAGGCACACTGAACTTAAGCACCATGGGGAGTAAATTGGTGCAGTAAGGCTTGAAAGTATATCTCCTGTTACTCATTTGGCAGTAAATAAATAAATAAATAAAACACTTTCTTTTCTCTTGTATTTAGAGGAAATAAAAGCACTTGCCCCATCTTTAAAACGGAATTGCTGACCTTCAAGTTTCTAATAACCATAATTACCATTGAGAAAGGGTAAATAATTTGTATTTTACTTATTATTTTTTTACAGTTTTTAAAAAATGGTGGGTTTAGGTGCCATTTTGTAGATTTGAAACTCAGAATGAGGAAGAAATAGGAGAAACAAACTTGGCAGGAAAGGAATTCTGAGCAAAAGAAACAGGGTTACAAGATACTGATTGGGTCCCGGGCATTGGATGTCTGGGCCCCATCCCTTAAACTGGACTCATCGTTCATTTTTGGCCTTAGGAGTGTCAGATTTAGGACACTAGAGCAAGGAACCTGGGGAAAAGTGCTATCTCAATGCCCAGAGGCCATGTTGGATCAGAAAAAAATCTTACATTTCTGGCCCAAATTCTTCCAACCTTAGCAGTCTGCCATTCAGTGAGTTGGGACTTCACTCTGCTTTAAGATTTAAATAACTGAAGGTATAGTCTTTGAGAGGAAACCCTACAGTCCTAAACTTAAACCATTTGGCTGTTCAGTGAGGAAGCTGGCCTGCTGCGCACGGCGCACTCAGATACTTAAAAGCCTTCAGGTACTACTTAAGAGGGTGAGTGTGGGAAAGGAGCACCATCCATATTCTTTGGGCAAGAATGGGGCAGACAAGCTGAGAATAGAGGACAGTGTACACCCGTACAGCACAGGGGATGGGCAGTGCTGGGACAGGGATTGGTGAGCTAACTGGGTGAGGTCATCTTCTTAAGGAGAACGCCAGCATTCCAGCTACTCTGAGGGGCTCGGGCAAGATCCAGGAGGCTTTACCATACAAAAGATCTAGTCCTGTAGTTACCTGCAAGGCAACTAGGATCTTTAAGTATGAGAATATATATAATTAGGTCAGTGATTCTCTTTCCAGAGTTACAAAAAAAAAAAAAAAAAAACTTTTTTTTTTTTTTTTATAAAAAGGACCCAAGGGATTCCCTGGTGACGCAGTGGTTGAGAGTCCACCTGCCAATGCAGGGGACACAGGTTCGTGCCCCGGTCTGGAAATCTCCCACATGCCGCTGAGCGGCTGGGCCTGTGAGCCATGGCCGCTGAGCCTGCGCGTCCAGAGCCTGTGCTCCGCACAGTGAGAGGCCCGCGTACTGCAAAAAACAAAAAGGAACCAAGACAGTGTCTGTGTTGTATAATTTGGGCAGCACTGGGTTTAAAACAATTGCATGGAGTCCTATGCTGAGAAGGATCAGCACTTGGTATAATGCTCTTCTGTGGCCATCTTTAATTCTTAATAATTTCACAATACCATGTTTTTACTGTTCAGTGAGCCTCACAAATTATGTATTTCCAATTCTTAGAGATAGTGACCTAGTAAATGGCTAATTTGATTTTCAAGCCCTCATGTCATGGGCTAGACATTTGGGCAGTAATTTTGTGCCAGTAGAGAACTAGAATGCAACACAGGTTAGAAGAGAAAACTAATTTTATAAATTTGGCTCACACAAATGAGGTTAAAGAGTAGAATATATTTAGTGGGCTGAGAACATGAAGGGACTCACTAGGTAGAGGACTAAAGGCTACAAAGATGAGTAGTAGATACAGGGTTTCAGATAAGTTGCCTGTCATGAATAGTCTGTTTCAGAGTTTAGATGTGGCTCACGTTGCAAATTATGATTGTAAAGTTTTCCAAAATGTGGGCTGTGTCTCATTCGTCTATAATAATCACAAATGGAACTTTTCTAAAGTTTCAGTTGCATCATATTCTTCTGTAAATCTTTAGATGAAAGTATAATGCCTAACACTGGGGAAAGTGGGTGGTGAATGGAACAACACTGAGCTGTAGATCAAAGTCTTCAGTGGCTGCAGCTCTATAATTTTTGTTTTAGCAGAAAATTTCTAGATAAGCAGGACAAATGATAAACAAGAAAATTAGATTAAGGGATCCAGTCAAAGTCACTTTGATGATACTAGCTGTTACCAGAATTCAGTTCTCCAGATTCTAGACCAATTCTGTCATGCTGTCTCCTAAACTAATGAGGTTTTACTGAACTGAAAATACATCCATACAAGACTAATTTATTTGATGATGAGGCTGTGAATGCTATCACTGGCTCTCTGGGAAGAAACTCAAGTGAACGTGAGATTCATGTATCACAACCAGATAATCACTGTCTTGAAGTCTCTGTGACAGCAGAAAATTTAGAATCTCTTTTACTTTCTTGTAAATAAGCATCTCCAATCTAAGCATCTCCACTTCCATGTCGTTGCTATTGGTTAAAATATGCTTAGTTTTAAGTTGGTACACCTGTGGTCGATTGCTTAGATGTGTCCAGTTTGCCCCTAATATAACAGGCCAGACAAAGCAAGGACACTAAAACTCAACTCTTCTCCCACTTTTACTTTGTCTCTCCCACCCCAGCTGTTTTCAACCTGCTTTTCCTATAATTATCTCTCTACCACAATTCAGGAAGCTTTATATTCTCCATGTAGACCAGGATTCCAGCCTCTGCCCTTGCCAAGACTTCTTACTTCTGATCTTACTAGTATTTGACTTTATTTACCCATTTGGACTTTGCTGTGGTTCCATTCAGTGGCACCCATTGTCTCTGAAGATATTTTCTTTCCCTCATGTTTACCAGCAGAGAAACCTATTCCTGACGCTTGCCACATAATCGGCATTTACCTGAGTCTCTTGGGGAAATTGTACCAGTTCAGTCCAAAATCCTCTTTAGAGGATCAGCAAAACTAATGGAAGAGACTTTACTAAGATGGCTCTTAGTAAAGCAAAGTTAAAATCTCCTCTGACTTACTTGAATGAATAAAACAGCTAAATCAACAGTGGCCACTTATGATAAATTTAGTCTTTGAGGTTTCTTTCTTAGAAAGGCCAAGAAAGACAGCCAAATTAAGAAACTCCTTCAGCAATATGCTCATTCTACCACAAGTAAAATATCCAAGGCTGTTAGCTACAAGACATACCAGAGCTTAAATATCATAGGCCAATGTAAAATAAAAGGAGGTAGTATATACTAGGGACAAGAGATTTATTCTTATGCTGGATCTCTAAAATAGCAGTAGCCAATAATTCATTATAGAGCTTCCAAGGTAAGATAACACCCCTGAGGTATTTGTGAAACTGTTGTCAAGCTTAATGATGTTTAATGTGTTTGGTTAGTTCAAGTTGCTGAAAATAATACTCAGAGCTGGGTGGTCAGAAATACAGTCCTCCAGGTGAAGCTGTATTGAGTAGTACCTCAAGATGTGCCTAGGAATATGGGTCACCGGTGCCAAGACCTTTCCTCAGATAAAATAGAAAGAGAATACAAAGTGGCAGATCCTTGGCCAAGTGGAATTTAATTTATAAAGTGTTTCTCCAGCTCCCACTAGAACAGGAATACAAAGCAGGAAGGGAGGCCACAAGTCCAGTATAATTAACTGCAGATCAAATCAGGTGACTAAATCTCATAATGTCCTCAGTGCCTTAACATTTTCTCAGTCTGCTTAGGGTTCAACACACAACATAGGTGCCTCAATGACACTTACTGAGAGATACAAGTCACAGCTGCTTATCATAAAGTTTTGGCTTGTCTCTTTCTCACCACATTTATACAAAGTTTGGCTGCCCTTATGTGAATATGAGCAGATTTATTTGGACAGGCATAGAACTAAAAGGGTGTTACCATTTAGTTAAGTACACAATGTGTTAGACACTTCTAGGTACTTTACTAATATTATACCATTTAGTTTAAGGTGAGAACCTCTGTGCAAAGTTGTTATTTCTATGAAATAACATGAAATAGCATGAAAATACTGAGACAAAGAAATCAAGCAATTTCCCCCAAATCAAATGAGTTTTAACAAGGGTCAAAATTTAATTACAGAAATTAAATGACATAGGAAAATGTCTTGAAGTGAGAAAAAAGCAAGCATGTAATCTAAAGGCATTGATCATTGAATGGCCTTCTCATTGTCTCTTCCATGCTCAGCAAATTGTGACATTCACTTGATATCTTAATGCTTGACTTAGGTCTTTCTCCCAAGAGCAGCAACAAAGATCAGATAAATATTTGCAGTTAGAATGATCCAATATTATTACCTAAGGGAAAATTACACACTAAACACACACACACAAACAATGTTTAACATTAAGAGACACTGCTTAAAACAGGTGGTGGAAATGCAGACTAGAGAAGCACAAAATGACTTATGGAACAACTATAACTTCCAAATTCCAGTAAATAGGAGAGGCCAGAATACTGTCCCAGTATTGATTCCAGCCCCTACTGCATTGGTAATGAATTCAATTTAATTATGTATTAAGCATCAACTTTTTGTAAGGCAGTACACTAGGCGCAGATGATAGAAATTCAAGTAAATCTCGGTCCTGCTCTCATTATACTTTCAATCTAATATAGAAGGAAAGATTTAAAAAAGGAAAAGAGATATGGCAAAAAGTATTATGTATCATTAGATATTTGCCAACATCTCTGCAGATCTTGAGAAGAGATGATATCAGCTCAGAAGACTGAGAAAATTAAAGTTTAACTCATTATGACTTACATAGAAAAGAGCAGATTTTGAATGAAAAAATAAGTGAAATTCATTTTGGTAAGTGGAATGGGGGTTGGAGAGAATGCCATATAAAAGAATAATTTATATTTATGAAGACACAAAGATAGAAAATTATAATATAAGTGAAAGAAAAACTAAGTTATCAGATTAAGCTGAAACTCTGAGTGTACGCTCAGGAATGATATGTATTTTAGTCCATTTGGGATGCTATAAAAAAATACTAAAAACTGGGTGGCCTGTAAACAACAGGCATTTATTGCTCAGAATTCTGGAGGCTAGGAGTCCATGATCAGGGCACTAGCATGGTCAGGTGAGGGCCTATTCTAAGTTGCAGACTTTTTGTTATAGTCTCACATGGTGGAAGGGGCAAGCAAACTCCCTGGGATCTCTTTTATAAGAGCCCTAATCCCATTCATGAGGGCTCTACCCTCATGCTCTTTCACTTCCTAAAGGCTCAACCTCCTAATATCATTGCCTTGAAGGTTATGACTTCAACATATGAATTTTGGGGAGTTGGGGGGCGTGGAGCAAACATTAAGACCATTGCCATTCAGGTTAAGGCTAAAAAAATAGCTTACTATCTGTTGATCATGCCAGGCAAGCTCCTATCTCAAATCCTTTCCCCTTGCTATTCTCTGTGCCTGGAACTCTTTAACATTTAAAAGTCTCTTGGTTCATTTCAGATGAATTCAAACATTCAGGTGGATTCTTATGCATCATTACTTCCTCAGAGATTCCCTCCTTGATTATCATTCCTGAAGTAAGGCTCTCTATCATTACTTATAACCTGTTATGCTTTATTTTTTATTATAATCTGAATTGTTTTTGAGTTATCATAGTTTATCTGTTCTTATATCCCCCCTTACTAGAATGTAAGATTCTTGAAAATAGGTACTATGTCTATCACTGTATATATCTCTAAGATCAATGCTAGACATATAGCAGTAGCTTAACAAATATTTATTGAATGCATGAAAGTATCTTTATGATTTTGAGGTAGGGAAGAATTATTTAGGATAGGAAAAGCATACACTATGAAACAATAATATTGATAATTTCATTACATTAAAAATGTTTGAACTAAAAAGCATCTTAAATAAAATAAAAAGAAAAGCTATCATCTTGGAGAAGATTTTTATTTTAACCATGTAGCTAAAAAAATATAAAAAGAGGTCCTACAAAATGAAAAGACAAATGGATAAGGGAAAAATTAAAGCAATTCATGAACAAACCATTCATAAGAGGAAACAAGAACATCTATAAATGTATTTGATGTTCAACCTCATTAGTATTCAGAGAATGCAAATTAAAATTTTTACCCCCATTAAATTGGAAAAGTGTATCTCTATACATACAATAGATAAACAAGCAGTGTTAATAAGGATATGGGAAGACAAACTCTTAAAATTACAGAAAAAGTGTAATTGGTACAACTACCTGTGTATCCTTGAGAAACTCCTGCACAAGGTCACAAGATAATGAACATAAGGGTATATACTGGAGAATCTATTACTATTATACAATGTTAGAACAATTTAAAAGCCCCCCAAAAGGCAAATGAGTGTATAAATTGTAACATATTCATGTTCATGTGATGGAATAAAAACAAATGTCAAACAAACTAAAAATGCTAGTAGATGAATGATAAGTTTAAATAGGATAGCATTTCTGTATTATTTAAAAATCTGAAGAATACTAGTAAATACTTCTATTTATACATAAATATGTAATAACATAGAACATTCAAGCAAAGAATAAAAAATCTTACAGTGGTTATCTCTGGGAAGGGGGAATTAAATGAGTTCATGAAAACATACATATTGGGATGAATTCTCTAGAAAAAAATTGAGGAAAATAGTAATTTTTTGAACTTGCTATACTTTTTAAACTATTTTATTAAAATTGTATGCATGTGTATTATGAATGTTACTTATTTACACAAACCTTAGGTATTATTAATATAGAGTTGATATAATAGATCACTTCTAATCTTTTAAACCCACTTAATTTTTTGCAGCTATCTGCTAGCCTGAAATCAGGTATGTGGCTGATACTTTTAAACTCTCCCTCTATCCACATTTATACATAGGGCTCCAACCATATCTCTACATTTGTGTATTGAAGGTACTAAAGCCTTCAACTCTGGGTGATGATTAATGCCCTCTTTTTTAGTGGACTTTACAGAGTTAAGTAGTCAGTTATGTAATATTGTAGTTTGTAAAGTGATGATAATACACACTTGCCCCCAAATATTCTTCTTCCTGATGCTTCAAATACCTTAAGTACTACTTTATTCCTTTAAGGTAAGTATCATCCTCTTCATTATTCATTGAAATGCAAATATTTCTGGGTGGTATTTTCATTTTAATTAAGCCCCTAATGCTTCAGTGTTAATGAGTTTATGTAACACTTTCTTCTTGACAGAAAGGTACAAGGCTAACTAAAAGGCCTTTTGATCTTTTGGGAAAGTGTTTGGGACATACATGTGTTACTAAAAAAGTGACAAAAAGCACAGATTAGGGACAAAGCTATGCAAAAGATTTGCTCCAGAGACTTCACTATCCCACACAATGCTGGATAGAATTCATCGCTTCCCTTTGCTTTCCTATATTTTAGTCTCATTCTTTTCAATCTTGCTTAGAACAGCCTAACCAAGCACTGGACCAATAAACTTACCAACAAAGTGTTGTCATGTGCTTTTTATGACCTCAATAATGTCTCCACTGGCCAACTTAGCAACTTCTGTAGAACGAGCACTGTGATGAAATTCCAAAATCCTGAGCTAAAACCCTAGATATACTTCTTATTTTAGTAAAATGTGATAACCTCTTTGAGCCTCCAAATTCTTATCTATAAAATAAGGATAATAACATCTGTGCATTTAGCTCACAGATTGCAATAAAGGATCAATATAAATAAAGTAACTTATAAAATATAAAATGATTTACTTAGGTACATTAATTAAAATGTTTGTCATTGCAGGTAATAATAAACTCATATCAAACTTGCTTAAACAAAAGAGGTAGCTATTTGTTCATATTGATAGAAAGTTTAGGATTTATATAGTTTCAGGGTTAATTCTGTCAGGGTTTTGACTCCATTTCTCTATTATTCCCTCACTGTCTCTGACATCCTCTGAATGTCAGCTTCATCCTCAACCTGGTGGCCTCAGGTCACAGAGCGGCTACCAGTAGCAAATTGACCCATTTCCCTTCTAAGTAATTTCAGGAAGTGTGGGGAGAGAAGGTCAAGTTTCATAACCATCAAATGTGTCTCTGGGTGTCATGATGATTGTCTACTGTTGAAGATCACTGAACAACTCTGTGGCCAGAGGAATGTCATACGTTGATCAGCATAGGCCTTCACTGTCACTGCCATAGAAGTGATGAGATTCTCTAAACTGGTTTAGGTCAACCACAACTGGCCTTTGGTGATGGATCAATCCCACCTCAATTACAATTAGGGTGGGTGAAATAGTTATATCATTTATAATCTTATACCAATTGGTAACTACAGATTATTTTGTTATTTTTTCATTAATAATAACCATATAACTATTATTATCATCACTATGACTGCCGCTTCTACTATACCACTGGTATTATTTCTATCACAATTACTATGTGTTTCTAGGAACTGAAAATTAGTTATAGTTATATAGCATTGTCACTACTTTTCAAGGACAATGAATATACAGTTGATCTGATTTCATTGCAAAATTAGGTTTCATTATCAGTGCATTTTAGAATATTTGTTTTTTAACTCAAAGCAGTTTTTTTCTCCCTATATCTTAATCAATCAGTAGAGCATTTTGTGATGGTATCATTCCATGAAAGTCAAAGTGATTATTTTCAAACTAATTTTACCTCTTGTCTTCATTGACTGATGACTAATTTGTCTTGAAAACTTATTGAAATTGGTTTGATAAACAGTCAAATGAACACAGTAGTGAAATACATAATTTGTGGAATCTGAAGGAATCAGATTTGTTTTTATTGATCACTTTCTTAATAACATAAAAAATTTAATAAAGTACAATTTCTGGAAGATGATTCACACAGACTTCTGGTTTTAGGGTGTTCAAAATTCCAACATGACCTTTTCCTTAATGAAAATTCTGACTATAAATTTGTAAATGGGGATTATGGGACAACCCATATAAAATGACTTCCAAGTTGCCATAATGTTTTTACTTCATTTTATTTCCAGAGAGGGCATGTTAAACTATTTTGGAACTGTCTATTGTCTAGTGCTTTTAATCTAATCAACTGTATGAAATTTTATAATTATATCAATTAACTAGATACTTGTTTTGATTAAATGTACAAAGATATAGAAAATATAGCCTCTTCTATGCTGGAGTCTAAAATATAGTTAGTATTAACAGGATATGTGATTTAAAATCATTAATAATGTAAAATTATTAGAACCTTATTCAAGATGGAAGATGGAAGACTATAGATATCAAAACTTCTTGAAGAAAATATATATCACTGATGGCTGGGACTGTCAAAATAGCCTTTGTAAAAGTCACAGAGCTTCAGGTAGGCCTCACCAACTAGGAAAAACTAAAATAGCAAAAGAAAAGAAAAGAGGATATTTTAGATAGGGGGATATTATATGCAAAAGCACAGAATTAACAATGTCCAAGTTGTGTTTAGGAGACTTTGCATAGGTTAGTTGTATCAAGAAGAAAGTTTGTATAAATAAATAGCAGGAAAAAAAAGCCGGTGAGCAATTTGAAGAATTAGGTTAAAACCTTGAATATTGATATTAATAGATATCATTTGTAAAACACAAATATGGTGCTAAAACCCATAAACAATAAATTTGGAAGCATTTAATCTTGATAGCAGCCCTATGACATAAGAAAAATGAACTTATAACTTATTCTATATCAAGGAGCTAAGTCTTTAAAACAGGAATTATTCCATTTACCATTCCAGAGTCTATAGATGGTAGTGACTTAGTCTTGAATTAGAGAAGATGATGCATGTAACCTGCTTAAACAACAACAAAACTAATCTAAAACTGATATGTGTCTAGAGTCTTTTGAATTGAGAAGGGTCTGAATATGGAAGACTTATTACACAACCTAAGTAATTCATAAACGGGTGATGAAGGCACAAGTAGAATTATAAAATTATGTAATATGGAAAAGAATAAAAAATTAAATTTTTAAAATATTATGATGGAAGCATTAATAGAGTTTGGAGACTGACAACATGTGAAAGAGTCAATAATGACTTGAAGGCAGTGGGGGAGTGTATACTGTCATATACAGACAAAAATAAATTAAATGAGAATGCTAATTTTAATAGAAAACTGGAGCTACAGTTTTTAACTAGGGTGATTTTAAGGTGACAAAGGATTTCAAGGTAAATCATTCTAGCAAGCAGGAATTCTAGAAGAGATTTGACAATAATATATATTTGGGATTCACTAATTTTAAAAGTTATAGTCGACACCAGTTTTTTTGTGTGTGACCATTTTTCTCTTCTACAATCACTTTTATGAGGACTTCCCATTAACATACATGGCTTTACAGGAGTAGCCATGTTTGTATAATATGAGATTAATCTCACACTACACTTGTGTTCCAAGAGTGGGAAGCTGTCAAGTTTGGCCAATCAACATTTTTGTCCAGATATTTTGAGTTAGACTAAGCAGTTCCTAAAAGAGGAGACTAAAATAGTCAGTAATATCTACTTAGCATGACTGGCATTGTTAAATAAAGAAAATTTGCCTGGAGCAAAAGCCAAGAATAAAGCAGATATATAAAGAGAAACAGAGATGAGAGAGAGAGAAAGAGGATTCTGTGCCCTGAATCACTATTTTAGTCTATTTCTGAGGCCAAGCTACAAGTCCACCTTTTGAGTTCCTGGAGACATCATACATCCTAATAACAAATGGCTCTCTTTACATAAATAGGTTTGTCAGATTTGACAATATATAGAACTCCTAGTTACATGTGAAGTTCAGATAAACAATGAATACATTTATTTCAGTATAAGTATGTCACATGCAATAATTGTGGCATACTTATATTTTAAAAAAAAATCTCTACTAGTTATCTTATTAAAAGAAAAACTGAGACATATTAAAAATTATGAGTTTATTTGAGCAAAAATTCATTTGAATCAGGCAGCATCCAATCTAGCAGATAGATGGGATCTCTGAAGACTTTTATAGGCAGAAAGGAGAAGAAACAGATATTATACAAGGCCAAAAAAGAAAAAGTGGGTTGGTTATTGCAACGTTACTGTCCTTTAGGGGATGGCAGGAGTCTATCAGGAAAATTATATAACTTGTGCTGATCAGGTGATTCCTGATTGGTTTAAGATTCCATTTCTGGGAAAGCTAAAATGGTAATTAAGTCTGTGTTTGGTGACGCGAGGCTTAGCATGAACAACTCCACTTGGGGCCTGTTGTCTTGTTTTAAACAGTCTGAAATTCACATTTAACTGGGTACCCTGCATTTTATCCAACTGTTGCAGGAGAGAGAAATGTCACATCCCAGGACATGCACTAGTGCCTGGGACAGCTCACCAAGTGAGGGTCCTTGGCTTCACACAGGAAAGAATTCAAGAGCAAGCCAAAGTAAAGTGAAAACAAGTATATTTAGAGAGATACACATTCCATAAGCAGAATTCGGTTGTTTCAGAAGGGGAGAGCGGCGGCGGGGTGTGGAGGTGGTTAGTTTTAACGGCTGGGTAATTTGAGTGGGAGGAATAGACTATTTGAGAGAAGGGGTGGGGATTTCCAGGAATTGGGCTCCTTCCCACTTTTTCCCTTTTATAGTAATCTTTGTAGGTGTCATGGCATGAGGGGGAGAGACTCTTACTATTATAGTGAAGGTATAATGAGCTAATGACCAAGCCATCCTTGATGCCATTTTGGTTTTATCTGATTCCAGCCGGTTTTTGTTGTACCCTGATTCTTTTCAACAGCTGTATCCCCCCTCATTCTTTTAGTGGTTGTGCCCTGCCTATTTCCTTCCTGTCTCATAGCAACCTTATATGTGAGCCATTTAGAGTTAGTTGGTTACTGTTTTTTGTAGCCAAAATACTCCTAAAATCGGATCATCGCATTTCTAAAGAAATAAGATAAGTATGAGATATGAGTCTTAGGAGAGACCCATAATCAATTCCGTGGTCTAATTTACTGATATCCCAAAGCATTGTAATGCCCATCCTTGGTCAATAATCATATCTTCAATTAAAAAAAAAACTGTTTGTTTTTCATATAACTTATACTTGGATCATTCATCAGAACCAAAGACTTTGATAGCAGAGACCATGTTGTGTGTGCATTTCCCACAGCACTTAACTCGGGCCTGGCCACGAAATGAACACTAAATAAATAAGAGTGAGACTGAAATTTTCCTTATATAGATTACAGGCATAATTAGCTCTCTTTTCCAAACTGTTTTTTGCTCCTTATGCCCTAAATTACATTTGAGATTCTTTGAAAGTTGAGAAGGCTTAGAGAACCCACAGTGTTATATTAGCATTAAAATGAAGAGGAAGAACAAGTCTGGGGAGGGTTGGGAAACAAAAGCAAAAGAAAAACCTGAAAGAAAGCTCAACATTTCCACTAAACACTTCACGGTCGCCCACTTCAGCCTCTGCAGGCAGCAATTACATTCTAAAGAAAAATGTTTTACAATTGTAATTACACATAATAGGAGGAATGTATTTTCCTTCATTCTACTCCCATGGCAAGTCAATTTAATTTTTAAATACAAGAGACATAATTGATTTTAGTCCTAGATTAGCACTGAAAATGATCTATATGTGTTCTTGTTAATGGAACAAGAGAGTTGGTCTTCCTTAGAGACTTTTACCCAAACCTGTTCAGGCAACAATTACTACTGTCTGACAGGTTGGTGTGCAAAGAGAAGGATGCATGAGGGAAACACCCCACTGATTAACAATTGAGCAAAATAATTAATATTATGCTCTTCCCAGTTAATTATGGATTCAGCACAAATATACCTTTATTTATCTTTATAGAGGCCACAAAGTGATGAGACTGCCTGGAGGAGACTTGTCCTGTTCACCAGAAAATGGGTTTTCTTTGAGGGTTTCAGGGCAAACCTATTTATAAATAGGGCTCTCTCAGAAGGGGATGGATAGGGGTGGACTTATTTTCTCCAGACCTATCTGTTATCTGGCAATTGATTTTCCATCTGCTCCTCTACTAGGCTACAACACAGCTTAGGGAGTAGCAATAGGTCAAGGCAAATTTATGAAATAGGTAGTCTATACTCTGCCATTTTGAAACAGGGGGGAAGGGGACAGGGCACAACCTTTAAAAGAATGACATAGCCATAAGATATGACAAAAACTGGTTAGAACAAACTAGGTCCAAGATGGCAGAAGATTTGACTTTCAGTGGACATTGACTTTAATTATACGCTTATTGTAATACATTAGCATGCTAAAATGACACACCCACCAGTGCCATGATTGTTCTGAGGCTAACCATAAAAGACCAAAAATTGGGCAGTGGCCAAGTTCCTGGAAATCACCCCCTTTCCCAAAAATGGTGGGAATAATCCTCCCACTCATTAGCCTATGTAATTACCTAGTCCATAAAAACTAACCATGCCATAATTAGGGCCTCTCGCCTTCTGACATGGCCCACACTCTGCCTGTGGAGTGTGTTTCTCTCTAAATAAATCCACTTCTTACCTATCACTTTGTCTCTCACTGAACTCTTTCTGCAATGAGACATAAAGAACCTGAGCTTCATTAAGTCCTGAGACCAGGTGTGTGATCTCAATTAAAAGACTGTGGGTTCAAGTCCCATCTGGGTTCTGTCCTGGCTCAAGTCCTGGCCTGTGGGTTCAAGTCCCAATCTGAGTTGCACGATTTCAATTTTACCATCAAAATCTGCCTTAAACACAACTTCAGAGTCCAATTCTTACTCTCACTGAGTTGTCAGCTAATCCCCCCTAAAGCAGAGTTAGTAACTGAGGTATTAGCTTCTAAGACCACAATTCTCAGGTGTATTTGCATTTTAATCAATGATTCTAGAGAGGGAGATTTTGTACAGATCTATCACTGGAACGGTAGTGTAGAGACATAGGTTCTTGTCTACATCCCTCCATTTACCAGCTAGGTAATTTCCAAGTGTAAAATAGGATTTTATCTATCTTATGAAATTGTTGTGATAATTAAGTAAATTATATAATATATTGTGAAATTCATTAGCATGGTGCTCAACACCTTTGAATGTGTCTCACGGTTGGGCAGGGGAGTCTGTCAAATCCCCAAATCATGAAACTACTACGGTGATGTTGTGTGATCCTAGAAAAGTTACTTCACCGGTTAGGTCTTCAGTTGCATTGCTTTTACAAGAAGAATGCTTATCTCCATGATAGCTAAGATCCTTCCCCTTTATAAAGTTTTAAGATCTCATTTCTGCAAATTAGTAGAACTCTCATTAGTAGAATGCAAACAAACGAGGACATGCAGGTGCAAAGAGCCAGCCCTTCAGTCATGAATGTAGACAGTCTTTCAAGGCATCTATTCAAATATGACTAGCTCTGGAATACAGACTGTGTCAGGGTTCAGGGCATTGAAGTTGGCAGTTAGAAATAGTATAAGCTGGTGTGTTTTCCTGTGGGGAAATGGAACAAGGAAAGAGCTGAAGCAGTAATAAACTCTCTCAACTTCAACTGGCTAAAAATGTAATTTTTAAGTCCTGCCTCTATTTTATGGTTCAACAGCCCAAGCCTCTGACGGATTGAAATATATAGTAAAAGCTCACAATCAGTTGATCTTTCACCTGTGTGTGATGTCGCACATAACCCTACCTGATGATTTTATATCACTCAAAGCAAGTCATTCTGAGAAACAGAAAGAAAGCATGTGTTTGTATGTGTGTGCATTTGTCTCATGTTTGTGTGCATGGCCATGTGTCTGTATGTCTATGTATTGTGTCTGTTTGTATTCCATGACAGACTATCTCTGGTAGATGTAGAAATCATATAGCTTGTCTTTAATGATATTGGATGTGTAATATATGGAAAATTGTCTGTATTCCTAAGAAAGCATTGGAGCATATAGTTCATTGACTCACTAAAATGCTCATGAGTGTTTTGACATACCTTCAATGCTCAAACTCACACATCCAAGAACACACACAAGAGCTTCAGGTGGCAGTAAGCCAGGCCCATGAACCTCATTCCAACCATTAGGGCAAGTGGGAGGCCATAGAAAAAAATTGTTCTCATCCCTGTTCACATGACCAGATCCTTCAGTATCAACTGACTAGTACAAAAGCCCATTACTTTTGTGTCTTTTTTATGTGTGTGTTTATGCTTATAGATTTCATTCTTTTATAGTATAAACAAACATTTCTCTATGTAATCAATTTATATATCCATTTCTATAATTTCTTTTTTATTGAAATATTGATGATGTACAATATTATGTTAGTTTCAGGTGTACTACACAGTGATTTGACATTTGCATATGAAATTATCACCACCATACATCCAGTAACTATCTGACCCCATATGAAATTTTATATTATTAACCATATTCTTTATGCTATTTATTATACCCTTGAAAATTATTTATTATATAACTAGAGATTTGTACCTCTTAATTGCCTTCACCTGTTTTGCCCGCCATCCCCACCAAGACCTTCCTTCTGGCAACCACCAATTTATTATCTGTATCTATGAAGCTGTTTTTGTTTTATTTTGTTGGGTTTTGTTTGTTTTTTAGATTCCACATGTAAATGAGGTCATGTGATATTTATTTTTCTCTGTCAGACTTATTTCACTTAACATAATGTATTTGATGTCCACCCATGTTATCAAATGGCAAGATTTCACTTCTTTATGGATGAATAACATTCCATTGTGTGTATATATGCTTTTATATATATAATATATAAACATCTTCTTTATCAATTCATCTATTAATGGACATTTAAGTTACTTCTGTATGTGACCTATTGTAAAGAATGGCACAAGGAACATTTTGTGCATGTAAATTCTCAACTTAGTGTTTTTATTTTCTTTGGATAAAAAGACAGAAGTGAAATTGTTAGTTCATATGGCAGTTCTATTTTTAATTTTTTGATGAAATTCCATAACATTTTCCACAGAGGCTGACCAATCTACAATCCCACTAGCAGTGTACAGGGGTTACCTTTTCTCCACATTCTCCCCAATACTTGTTACTTGTCATCTTTTTGATGATAGCCATTCAGACAAGTGTGAGGTGGTATCTTGTTTTGATTTGCATTACCTTTAGGATTAGTGACATTAAACATATATTTATGCACCTATTGGCCATATTTATGTCTTATTTGGAAAAATGTCTATTCAGTTATTCTCCCTATTTTTAATCAGGTTGTTTAATTTTTGATGTTGTGTTGTATGAATTCTTTGTATATTTTGAGTATTAACAACTTATCAGATATCTCATTTGCAAATATCTTCTCCCATTTTCTTTTGTTGCTAGTTTCCCTTGCTGTGCAAAAGATTTTTAGTTTGATGTAGTCCCATTTGTTTATTTTTGCTTTTGTTTCCCTTGCCTGAGGAGACATAGGTAAAAATATATGGCTAAGACCAATGTAAAAGGGTGTACTCCCTATGTTTTCTTCTAGGAGTTTTATGGTTTCGGATCCTACTTTTAGGTTTTAGATCCTACTTTTACTTTAAACCATTTTGAGTTTATTTTTGTATATGGTATGAAAAAGTAGTCCAGTCTGATTTTTTTGCATGTTGCTGCTCAGTTTTCCCAAAAGCATTTATTGAAGAGGCTGTTTTTCCCCCATTGTGTATTCTTGCCTACATTTTCATAGATTGACCATAAATGTGTGGGTTCATTTTTGGGCTCTATTCTGTTCCATTGATTTATGTGTCTGTTTTGTGCCTGTATCATATTCTTCTGATGATGGTAGCTTTTAGTACAGGTTGAAAGCAGGGAGTGTGATACCTCCTGCTTTGTTTTTTATCAAGATTTTTTGACTGTTAGGGTCTTTCGTGTTTCCACACAATTTTTAGAATAATTTGTTCTGTGTCTCTAAAAGAAATGTCATGGGTATTTGTATTTCTAAATCTGTAGATTACTCTGGGTAGTATGATCATTTTAACAATATTAGTATCTTCCAATCTATGAGCATGGTATATCTTTCCATTTCATTGTGTCATCTTCAATTTCTTTCATCAGTCTTACAGTTTCCTGAGTACAAGTCTTTTACCTCAGTACTTAGATTTATTTCTATGTATTGTATTCTTCTTGATGAGATTGTAAATGGGATTGTTTTCTTAATTTCTGTTTCTGATAGTTCATTGTTATTGTGTAGAAACACAACAGATTTCTATATATTAATGTTGCATTCCACAACTTTACTGAATCCATTTATTAGTTCTAATAGTTTTGTGGATTTTTTTAGGATTTTCTATATATAGTATCATATAATCTGCAATGACAGTTTCACTTTTTCCCTTCCAACTTGGATTCCTTTTATTTCTTTTTCTTCTCTGATTGCCTTGGCTAAGACTTCCATTAGTATGTTGAAATAAGTGTCAAGAGTGGGCATCCTAGACTTGTTCCCAATTTCAGAGGAAATGCTTTCAGCTTTTCACCATTGAGTATAATGTTGGCTATAGGTTTGTCACATAATGGCTTCTATTATGTTGAGGTATATTTCCTCCATACCCACTTTGTTGAGAGTTTCTTTAACCATAAATGGATGTTGAATTTTGTTGAAAGCTTTTTCTGCATCTATTGAGATGATCATATCATTTTAATTTTACATTTTTTTATATGGAGTGTCACATTGATTTATAGATATTGAAGCATCCTTGCATCCCTGGGATAAATCTGACTTAATCATGGTGTATGATCCTTTTAATGTATTATTGAATTCAATTCACTAATATTTTTTGAGGATTTTTGCATATATGTTCATCAGTGATATTGGCCCATAATTTTATTTTATTGTGGTGTTTTTGTCTTGTTTTGGCATTGGGGTGATGACTCATAAGAATGAGTTTGGAAACATTCCTTCCTCTGCAATTTTTTGAAATTGAGAGGAATAGGTGTTAAATCTTCTTTAAATGTTTGGTAGAATTCATCTGTGAAGCCATCACGTCCTCAACTTTTGTTGTTTGTTATTGTATTACTGACTCAGTTTCATTACTAGTAATTGGTCTGTTCATATTTTATATTTCTTCCTTATTAAGTCTTGGGAGATTGTACATTTTTAGGAATTCATCTGTTTCTTCAAGGTTTTCCATATAATTGTAGTCATCTCTTATGATCCATTGCATTTCTGTAGTGCCATTTTAAACTTCTCCTCTATCATTTCTGATTTTATTTATTTGGGCCCTCTCTTTTTTTCCTGATGAGTCTGGCAAAAGTTCTATCAATTGTGTTTATCTTTTCAAAGAACAAGCACTTAGTTCTGTTGATATTTTCTATTATTTTTTAAGTCTCTATTTCATTTATCTGTGTTTTGATCTTTATTATTTCTTTCCTTCTACTGATTTGGGGCTTTGGTAATTCCTTTTTTAGTTTAAATTGTTTATTTGAGATTTTTCATTATTAGTGCAGTAGACTTTTAGCACTGTAAATTTCCCTTTTAGAACTGCTTTTGCTATGTCTCATTGATTTTGGATTGCTGTATTTCCATTTTCATTTCTATTTCCATTTGTCTCAGGTATTTTTTAAATTTCCTGTTTGATTTCTTCAGTGACCTATTGGCTGTTTAGCAGTATATTGTTTATCACCCATGTTTTATGAAGTTTTTTTTTTCTTGTACTTGCTTTCAAGTTTCATAGCATTGTGGTTGGAAAAGTTGCCTGATATAATTTCAATATTCTTAAATTTATTGAGACTTGTTCGGTGGCAT
This sequence comes from Tursiops truncatus, assembly GCF_011762595.2. Taxonomy (NCBI): domain Eukaryota; kingdom Metazoa; phylum Chordata; class Mammalia; order Artiodactyla; family Delphinidae; genus Tursiops; species Tursiops truncatus. Next base: position 59,346,809 of record NC_047046.1, read on the forward strand.
AGCATGTGATCTAAACTGGAGAATGTTCAATGGGTACTTGAATATAACATGTATTCTGCTGCTTTTGGATGGAATATTCATATATATGTGTATATATATATACACACATATATATACACACACACACACACATTAAGCTCATTTGCTTTAATGTGTCTTTAAAGGCCAGTGTTTTCTTGTTGATTTTCTTTCTGGATAATTTGCCCATGGATGTAATTAGGGTGTTAAAGTTCCTTACTATTATTGTGTTAATGTCAATTTCTCCCTTTTTGTCTGTTAATACTTGCTTTATGTATTTAGGTGTTTGTATGTTTTGCTCAAATATATTTACAACAGTTATAGCTTCTTCTTGGGTTGATACCTTTTTATTATGTAATGTCTTTCTTTGTCATTTTTTACAGTTCTGTGTTAAAGTCTACTTTGCCTGATACAAGTATGGCTACCCCAGCTTTCTTTTCATTTTCATTTGCATGAATACCCTATTTCATCCCCTCACTTTCAGTCAGTGTGTGTCTTTAGATTTGAAGTGTGTGCCTGGTAAGCAGAAAATATATGTCTTTTTTTTTTTTTTAATTCTTCAGCCAATTCATGTTTTTTGATCACAGCATTTAGTTCAATGGCATTTAAAGTAATTATCGATAAGTATATACTTATTCCCTTTTGTTCATTGTTTTGGGGTTTCTTTTGCAGTTCTCTTTTGGTCCTTTCTTCTTCTTATGCTCTCTTCCTTTTTGTTTTGATAACTATCTCTAGTGTTATGTTTGGATTTGTGTGTGTGTGTGTGTGTGTGTGTATCCATTATAGGTTTTTTTCACTTGTTTCCATGAAGTTTATATAAACTATGTATATAGGATTATTTTTAGTTCATGATCTCTTAAGCTCAAACACAGTTTAACAACTCTGCATTTTAACTCCCACCACCTGTTTTTAATGTTTTTTGATGTCTTATTTTACATTATTTTTTTTTGTGAATCCCTTAACTACTTATTGTGAGTATAGATGATTTTATTTCTTTTGTCTTTTAATATTCCTAATAGCTTTATAAGTGGTTGGTCTTGCCTACCAATTATATTTTCCCTTTTGTAATTTTTATATTTCTAGCTGTGGTCTTTTCTTTTCTGTTTAAAGAAGTCCCTTTAACGTTTCTTATAAGGCCAGTTTAGTGGTGCTGAACTCTTAGTTTTTTCTTGCCTGTAAAACTCTTTATCTCTATTTAAAATCTGAATGGTAGCCTTAGCAGGTAGAATATTCTTGGTTGTAGGTGTTTCCATCACTTGGCATATATCATGCCACTACCATCTGGTCTGCAGAGTTTCTGATGAAAAACTAGCTCATTGTTTTACAGGAGTTTCCTTGTATGTAATTAATTGCTTTTCTCTAGCTGCTTTTAAGTTTTCTCTTTATCTTTAGCCATTTGAATTCTACTTTGTCTTGTTATGGACCTCTTTGAGTCCATTTTTTTGGGGACTTTCTGTGCTTCCTGGACTTGGAGATCTGTTTCCTTCCCCTGATTAGGGAAGTTTTCAGCTGTTATCATTTCAAATGCATTCTCTGTCCATTTCTCTTTCTCTTCTCTTTGTGGGATCCCTGTAATGCAAATGTTAGCATATTTGATGTTGTCCCAGAGGTCTCTTAAACTACCTTTATTTTGTTTATTTATTTATTTATTTTGCAGTACATGGCCTCTCACTGTTGTGGCTTCTCCCGTTGCAGAGCAACAGGCTCCAGATGCGCAGGCTCAGTGGCCATCGCTCACTAGCCCAGCCACTCCATGGCATGTGGGATCTTCCTGGACCGGGGTACAAACCCGTGTCTCCTGCATCGGCAGGCAGACTCTCAACCACTGCATCACCAGGGAAGCCCAAACTACCTTTATTTTTTAAATTCTTCTTCTTCTTCTTCTTCTTTTCCTGTTCAGCTTGTGTGGTTTTTCACCACTTTGTCTTTCAGTTTACTGATCTGTTCCTCTCTATCATCTAAACTACTATTTATTCCTTCTAGTATATTTTTATTTCAATTTTCAGCTCTGTTGGTTATCTTTATATTTTCTAAATTTTAGTTCAAATTCTCATTTTGTTCATCCATTTTCCTCCTGAGCTCATTGAGCATCTTTATGATAGTTATCTTGAACTCTTTATTGGGTAGATTGCTTATTTCCAATTTGTTTAGTTCTTTCTCTGAGGTTTTGCCTTGTTCTTTTGTTTGAAACATATTTCTCTGTTGACTCATTTTACCTAATTTTCTGTGTTTATATTTATGTAATAGGTAGGTTGGTTACATTTTCCAAACTTGGAGAAGTTGCCTATGTAGGATCCATATTATGGGGCCCAGCAGCACACTCAGCTCAGGTCACCATATCTATCTAGGGGTGCCCCCAATGTGGGCTGCATGGGCCCTTCTTTTGTGGTAGGTCTGACTTCTTCAGTGCACCAGAGGCCCAGTTGGCAGCCTGGTGGGCTGCCAGGCCTTGACCTGTGTGGTGTCTGTCAGTACACTGATAGATGGGGCTGGGTCCCAGGGAAGCTGGCTACATTACAGGTAGGTCACAGGACTGGTGTTTGCCCACTGGTGTGTGGGTAAGTCCCCAGCACTAATAGACTAGAGGAAGTACTCTAAAATGGTGCTTACCAACACCAGTGTCCTTGTGGTAGAATAACCCCCAAAATGTCTGCCACCAGTGTCTATGTCCCCAGAGTGAGTCCCAGTTGTCTCCTACCTCTCTGGAAGGCTCTCCAAGATCAGCAAGTGGTCTTTCTCAGAGTCTTTTCAAATTACCAGGTCTGCATTGGGACTTGGACTGTGTGAGATTTTTGCACACCTTTTAAGAGTGATGTCTTTTTCTCCTACAGTCCTCTGGCTCTCCAATACACAAGCCCCTCTGGCCTTCAAAGTCAGATATTTTGGGGACTCATGCAGGACCTCTGGGCTGGGGAGCACAATGTGGGTCTCTGACTCTTGGCTCCTGGGAGGAATCTTTACAATTGTCATTATCATCTCACTTGTGGATTACCTACCTAGGGGTGTAGGTCTTGACTATACCATGTCTCTGCTCCTCCTGTCATCTTATTGTGGCTCCTTGTTTATATATTTAGTTTTGGAAAATCTTTTCATGTAGTTTTTAGGTCATTCTCCTTGATAGTTCCTCTGTAAATAGTTGTAATTTTGATAGGAGGTGAACTCAGTGTTTTCCTACTCCACCATCTTGGATACACCCCCTTTGGTTTCTTTATATAAACGGGTTCCTAAGAAATTTAGTAAATTCTGAGGGTTAAAAAATTCTAAGAGGGGCTTCCCTGTTGGCGCAGTGGTTGAGGTTCCACCTGCCGATGTGGGGGATGCAGGTTTGTGCCCCAGTCCGGGGGGATCCCGCATGCCGCAGAGAGGCCGGGCCCGTGAGCTGTGGCCACTGGGCCTGCATGTCTGGAGCCTGTGCTCCACAGTAGGAGAGGCTGCAGCAGTGAGGTGCCTACGTACCGCAAAAAAAAAAAAAAAAATTATAAGAGTAGCAATTATATACATTCTGGTCAAACTACTCAAATAGGCATAAACAGTGGTCATTTATGTGACATGGCAGGATATTAGAAACAATTGTCTCCCTGAAGAACCTGAATTTCCCATCTTTCTCACTTGATGAAAAAATAGGCTTTAAGGATATTAATGTATCTTTAATGAGTTAGTATTGAAATTGGATGTAAATATGAATTATTTGTGGAAAAATTCAACATTTTCTTCAGCATTTTGCTGAAGAAAAAAAATAAGATTTCAAATAAATCAATTAAATGCTTCTTTTCCAGGAGTGCAGCATTGATCCTTATAACCATGAACTCTTCATTTTAGAAAATCCTGTGACTAACCAAAACAATAACAACAGGGTAAGTGTTTTAAATCTATATTTGAAGGAGGATCAGGGATCCCTGAGTATCTGGAGTAGAATTAAAGATTGGGTGCATCTTTTGTATTGTCTATAACAAATTAATTAAAATAGGTTTGCCTTATAACATAATTTGGATGGCCAGTTTAAAGTTTGTGTAAAAGGATTACTGAATTGAATTGAGAAAAGGGGGGTCTGCGAATGTATGTCAATCTGTCATGGGCATGAAGTCCTACCTGATTTCCTTGAATGGATATTCCAGAAGCAAATTTCAGGATCACCTATGGCTTTCATTTATAATATAACCACTTCCAGACTCAAAAGAATCACTTCCTCCTTTAAATGTTTTTTATTCTAGCTTGTTGGCATCTGCAACATTGACATTTCCTGTATAGCTATTTTTCTTTGGCATCTAACTTCCTAGGTAAGAATATTTGAAGCCCTGAGGGTGTTTAAAATGACTCCAGTTGGTGATAATTTCCTTTGTATTTCTTTTTCTAATGGAATACAAGCTTCTTAAGTAATAAGACTTATGTCTTATTTTAATTCTCCACAGTTCTTAACATGATGTCATTTAGATGACAGGAAATCAATAAATATCAGTTGAATCAATGAATTTATTAAGAGTGCAAGAAAGCATTAGTGGCAAGTGAGTGAGAGAAGCCTGCTTCTACAATGGTGGAAAGTGGATTATTGGTCTTATTAACACTTGAATTGTTGGACTGATTGCTAGCTATCAAAATTAGAAACCCTTCTTTGTCTCAGGCACTTCTTATAAATTATATAGTTCACAGGAAACCAAAAACTAACTTACTTATTTTACAGAGAAAGAAACTCAGTCACAAAATGATTAAGTAACTAGACCAAGATCACATCGTGAGCAAGTGTCAGTGAGAATTTCTATCCTGAACTTTTTCGATGACAAAGCAGTTGTCTCTATCACATCACCTCTATGAAATTTCTGCCCAACAAGACCTAACTCAGTTTCCCCATTGTGTCAGTATTGCAAAAATAAAGAAATATACTCCAATTGGATTAATTTTAGGACATTTAATAAATAAACAGTTACAAGGCACTTAAGAAATAGGGGTAGGGAAACCATAAACCATGCTTCTCCCCTCTGCCTTCTCCTCCACTGTCTGGAAGAGTGACTAGCAGTTGAGTGTTGAGCAACAGTGAGGAAACTAGGGGAATAAATTCTGATCTGTTGCTGGTGCTTCCTGTTCATCAAATCCAAGAAGAAACTATAGAGCAAGGGGATCTATTTGGAGAGGTTGTATAAGTCAGTCTTCCAGTCTACAGAGAAGATAGAAGGAGAAAACAGAAACTTTCAAGCCAACTGATCACATAAAATAAGTAAAAATTAGAATCATGCTTTCAGTAATTTGAAGTATTTGGAAGCAGGGAAAACTATACAACAAAAGTAAGTCTTGACTAACTTTAAAAAAAAAAAAGGACTCTATAAAGATATCAAAAGGTATTTGTTCACTTCTGAGTTCAGTTTAAGCCAGTTTTTTAATCTGATGACTAGTATCAAGCATAAACTTATAATGCATCCAAGATATTAATTGGAAAACAGTTGTAACCAAGAATGAGGGCATGGAATAATGGCAGCACATTTAGCACAGTGGGTAGCTCTGTTTTGTCAGATCAAAATGGCTCTCGGCCTGGGAGTGGTGCATTACTTTTTTTTTTCTTTAATTGGAGTATAATTGCTTTACAATGGTGTGTTAGTTTCAGCTTTACAAGAAAATGAATCAGTTATATATATACATATGTCCCCATATTTCTTCCCTCTTGCGTCTCCCTCCCTCACACCCTCCCTATCCCATCCCTCCAGGCGATCACAAAGCACCGAGCTGATCTACCTGTGCTATGTGGCTGCTTCCCACTAGCTATCTACCTTACGTTTGGTAGTGTATATATGTCCATGCCTCTCTCTCGCTTTGTCACAGCTTACCCTTCCCCCTTCCTATATCCTCAAGACCATTCTCTAGTAGGTCTGTGTCTTTACTCCTGTCTTACCCCTAGGTTCCTCATGACATTTTTTTTTTCTTAAATTCCATATATCTGTGTTAGCATATGGTATTTGTCTCTCTATTTCTGACTTACTTCACTCTGTAGGACACACTTTAGGTCTATCCACCTCATTACAAACAGCTCAATTTCTTTTTTTTTTTTTTTACATCTTTATTGGAGTATAATTGCTTTACAATGGTATGTTAGTTTCAGCTTCACAACAAAATGAATCAGTTATATATATACATATATTCCCATATCTCTTCCCGCTTGCATCTCCCTCCCTCCCACCCTCCCTATCCCACCCCTCCAGGCGGTCACAAAGCACCGAGCTGATCTCCCTGTGCTATGCGGCTGCTTCCCACTAGTTATCTACCTTACGTTTGGTAGTGTATATATGTCCATGCCTCTTTATCGCTTTGTCACCGTTTACCCTTCCCCCTCCCCATAGCCTCAAGTCCATTCTCTAGTAAGTCTGTGTCTTTATTCCTGTTTCACCCCTAGGTTTTTCATGACATATTTTTTTTCTTAAATTCCATATATATGTGTTAGCATACGGTATTTGTCTCTTTCTTTCTGACTTACTTCACTCTGTATGACAGACTCTAGGTCTACCCACCTCACTACAAATAGCTCAATTTCGTCTCTTTTTATGGCTGAGTAATATTCCATTGTATATATGTGCCACTTCTTCTTTATCCATTCATCCGATGATGGACACTTAGGTTGTTTCCATCTCTGGGCTATTGTAAATAGAGCTGCAATGAATATTTTGGTACATGACTCTTTTTGAATTATGGTTTTCTCAGGGTATATGCCCAGTAGTGGGATTGCTGGGTCATATGGTCACCTTATCTTTGACAAAGGAGGCAGAAATGTACAGTGGAGAAAGGATAGCCTATTCAATAAGTGGTGCTGGGAAAACTGGACAGCTACATGTAAAAGTATGAGATTAGATCACTCCCTAACACCATACACAAAAATAAGCTCAAAATGGATTAAAGACCTAAATGTAAGGCCAGAAACTATCAAACTCTTAGAGGAAAACATAGGCAGAACACTCTATGACATAAATCACAGCAAGGTCCTTTTTGACCCACCTCCTAGAGAAATGGAAATAAAAACAAAAGTAAACAAATGGGACTGTTGGTGGGAATGTAAATTGATACAGCCACTGTGGAGAACAGTATGGAGGTTCCTTAAAAAGCTACAAATAGAACTACCAAACAGCTCAATTTCATTTCTTTTTATGGATGAGTAATATTCCATTGTATATATGTGCCACATCTTCGTTATCCATTCATCCAATTATGGACACTTAGGTTGCTTCCATCTCCAGGTTATTGTAAATAGAGCTGCAATGAATATTTTGGTACATGACTATTTTTGAATTATTGTTTTCTCAGGGTATATATCCAGCAGTGGGATTGCTAGGTCATATGGTAGTTCTATTTGTAGTTTTTTAAGGAACATCCATACTGTTCTGCATAGTGGCTGTATCAATTCACATTCCCACCAGCACTGCAAGAGGGTTCCCTTTTCTCCACACCCTCTCCAGTCTTTATTGTTTCTAGATATTTGATGATGGCCATTCTGACTGGTGTGAGATGATATCTCATTGTAGTTTTGATTTGCATTTCTCTACTGATTAGTTATGCTGAGCATTCTTTCATGTGTTTGTTGGAAGTCTGTATATCATCTCTGGAGAAATATCTATTTAGGTGTTCTGCCCATTTTTGGATTGGGTGGTTTGTTTTTTTGTTATTAAGCTGCATGAGCTGCTTATACATTTTGGAGATTAATCCTTTGTCAGTTGCTTCATTTGCAACTATTTTCTCCCATTCTGAGGGTTGTCTTTTGGTCTTGTTTATGGATTCCTTTGCTGTGCAAAAGCTTTGAAGTTTCATTAGGTCCAATTTGTTTATTTTTGTTTTTATTTCCATTTCTCTAGTAGGTGGGTCAAAAAGGATCTTGTTGTGATTTATGTCATAGAGTGTCCTGCCTATGTTTTCCTCTAAGAGCTTGATAGTTTCTGGCCTTACACTTAGGTCTTTAATCCATTTTGAGCTTATTTTTGTGTATGGTGTTAGGGAGTGATCTAATTTCATACTTTTACATGTATCTGTCTAGTTTTCCCAGCATCACTTATTGAAGAGGCTGTCCTTTCTGCACTGTACATTCCTACCTCCTTTATCAAAGATAAGGTGACCATATGTGCATGGGTTTATCTCTGGGCTTTCTATCCTGTTCCATTGATCTATCTTTCTGTTTTTGTGCCAGTACCACACTACCCTGATTACTGTAGATTTGTAGTATAGTCTGAAGTCAGGGAGTCTGATTCCTCCAGCTCCGTTTTTCGTTCTCAAGATTGCTTTGGCTATTTGGGGTCTTCTGTGTTTCTATACAAATTGTGAAGTTTTTTGTTCTAGTTCTGTGAAAAATGCCAGTGGTAGTTTGATAGGGATTGCATTGAATCTGTAGATTGCTTTGGGTAGTAGAGTCATTTTCACAATGTTGATTCTTCCAATCCAAGAAGATGGTATATCTCTCCATCTATTTGTATCATCTTTAATTTCTTTCATCAGTGTCATACAATTTTCTCCATACACGTCTTTTGTCTCCTTAGGTAGGTTTATTCCTAGATATTTTATTCTTTTTTTGCAATGGTAAATGGGAGTGTTTTCTTGATTTCAATTTCAAATTATTCATCATTAGTGTAGAGGAATGGCAGAGACTTCTGTGCATTAATTTTGTATCCTGCTACTTTACCAAATTCATTGATTAGCTCTAGTAGTTTTCTGATACCATCTTTAGGATTCTCTATGTATACTGTCATGTCATCTGTAGACAGTGACAGCTTTACTTCTTCTTTTCCGATTTGGATTCCTTTTATTTCCTTTTCTTCTCTGATTGCTGTGGCTAAAACTTCCAAAACTATGTTGAATAAGAGTGGTGAGGGTGGGCAACCTTGTCTTGTTCTGGATCTTAGTGGAAATGCTTTCAGTTTTTCACCATTGAGGATGATGTTGGCTGTAGGGTTGTCATATATGGTCTTTATTATGTTGAGGAGAGTTCCCTCTATGCCTACTTTCTGCAGGGTTTTTATCAGAAATGGGTGTTGAATTTTGGCAAAAGCTTTCTCTGCATCTATTGAGAAGATCGTATGGTTTTTCTCCTTCAATTTGTTAATATGGTGTATCACGTTGATTAATTTGCGTATATTGAAGAATCCTTGCATTCCTGGAATAAACCCAACTAGATCATAGTGTATGATCCGTTTAATGTGCTGTTGGATTCTGTTTGCTAGTATTTTGTTGAGGATTTTTGTATCTATGTTCATCAGTGATATTGGCCTGTAGTTTTCTTTCTTTGTGACATCCTAGTCTGGTTTGGTATCAGGGTGATGGTGGCTTCGAAGAATGAGTTTGGGAGTGTTCCTCCCTCTGCTATATTTTGGAAGAGTTTGAGAAGGATAAGAGTTGCTCTTCTCTAAATTTTTGATAGAATTCGGCTGTGAAGCCTTCTGGTCCTGGACTTTTGTTTGTTGGAATATTTTTAATCACAGTTTCAATTTCAGTCCTTGTGATTGGTCTGTTCATATTTTCTATTTCTTCCTGATTCAGTCTTGGCATATTGTGCATTGCTAAGAATTTGTCCATTTCTTCCAGGTTGTTCATTTTATTGGCATAGAGTTGCTTGTAGTAATCTCTCATGATCTTTTGTATTTCTGCAGTGTCAGTTGTTATTTCTCCTTTTTCATTTCTATTGATTTGAGTCTTCTCCCTTTTTTTCTTGATGAGTCTGTCTAATGGTTTATCTACTTAGTTTATCTTCTTAAAGATCCAGCTTTTAATTTTATTGATCTTTGCTATCATTTCCTTCTTTTTCATTTATTTCTGATCTGATTTTTATGATTTCTTTCCTTCTGCTAACTTTGGGTTTTTTTTTTGTTCTTCCTTCTCTAATTGCTTTAGGTGCAAAGTTACGTTGTTTACTCGAGATGTTTCCTGTTTCTTAAGGTAGGATTGTATTGCTATTAACTTCCTTCTTAGAACTGCTTTTGCTGCATCCCATAGATTTTGGGTCATGTGCATCCATTGTCATTTGTTTCTAGATAATTTTTGATTTCCTCTTTGATTTCTTCAGTGATCACTTCATTATTAAGTAGTGTATTGTTTAGCCTCCACGTGTTTGTATTTTTCACAGATCTTTTCCTGTTATTGATATCTAGTCTCATAGCATTGTAGTTGGAAAAGATACTTGAAACAATTTCAATTTTCTTAAATTTACCAAGGCTTGATTTGTGACCCAAGATATGATCTATCCTGGAGAGTGTTCCATGAGCACTTGAGAAAAATGTGTATTCTGTGGTTTTTGGATGGAATGTCCTATAAATATCAATTAAGTCCATCTTGTTTAATGTATCATTTAAAGGTTGTGTTTCCTTATTTCTTTTCATTTTGGATGATCTGTCCATTAGTGAAAGTGGGGTGTTAAAGTCCCCTACTATGAATGTGTTACTGTCGATTTCCCCTTTTATGGCTGTTAGTATTTGCCTTATGTATTGAGGTGCTCCTATGTTGGGTGCTTAAATATTTACTATTGTTATATCTTCTTCTTGGATCAATCCCTTGATCATTATGTAGTGTTCTTCTTTGTCTCTTCTAATAGTCTTTATTTTAAAGTCTATTTTATCTGATATGAGAATTGCTACTCCAGCTTTCTTTTGGTTTCCATTTGCATGAAATATCTTTTTCCATCTCTTTACTTTCAGTCTGTATGTGTCTCTAGGTCTGAAGTGGGTCTCTTGTAGACAGCATATATATGGGTCTTGTTTTTGTATCCATTCAGCCAATCTGTGTCTTTTGGTGGGAGCATTTAGTTCATTTACATTTAAGGTAATTATCAATATGTATGTTCCTATTCCCATTTTCTAAATTGTTTTGTGTTCATTATTGTAGGTCTTTTCTTTCTCCTGTGTTTCTTGCCTAGAGAAGTTCCTTTAGCAGTTGTTGTAAAGCTGGTTTGGTGGTGCTGAATTCTCTCAACATTTGCTTGTCTGTAATTGTTTTAATTTCTCCATCAAATCTGAATGAGATCCTTGCTGGGTAGAGTAATCTTGATTGCAGGTTTTTCTCCTTCACTTTCAATATGTCCTGCCACTCCCTTCTGTCTTGCCGAGTTTCTGCTGAAAGGTCAGCTGTTAACCTTATGGGGATTCCCTTGTGTTTTATTTGTTGTTTTCCCCTTGTTGCTTTTAAAATGCTTTCTTTGTATTTAATTTTTGACAGTTTGATTAATATGTGTCTTGGTGTATTTCTCCTTGAATTTATCCTGTATGGGACTCTCTGTGCTTCCTGGGCTTGATTCACTATTTCCTTTCCCATATTAGAGAATTTTTCAACTATATTCTCTTCAAATATTTTCTCAGTCCCTTTCTTTTTCTCTTCTTCTTCTGGAACCCCTATAATTCGAATGTCAGCACATTTAATATTGTCCCAGAGGTCTCTGAGACTGTCCTCAGTTCCTTTCATTCTTTTTTCTTTATTCTGCTCTGCAGTAGTTATTTCCACTATTTTACCTTCCAGGTCACTTATCCTTTCTTCTGCCTCAGTTATTCGGCTATTGATCCCATCTAGCATATTTTTCATTTCATTTATTGGGTTGTTCATCATTGTTTATTTCATCTTTAGTTCTTCTAAGTCCTTGGTAAATGTTTCTTGCATTTTGTCTATTGTATTTCCAAGACTTTGGATCATCTTTACTATCATTATTCTGTATTCTTTTTCAGGTAGACTGCCTATTTCCTCTTCATTTGTTAGGTGTGGTGGGTTTTTATCTTGCTCCTTCATCTGCTGTGTGTTTTTCTGTCTTCTCATTTTGCTTATCTTACTGTGTTTGGGGTCTCCTTTTTGCAGACTGCAGGTTCGTAGTTCTCATTGTTTTTGGTGCCTGTCCCCAGTGGCTAAGGTTGGTTCAGTCAGTTGTGTGGGCTTCCTGGTAGAGGAGCATAGTGCCTGGTTTCTGGTGGATGATGCTGGATCTTGTCTTTCTGGTGGGCAGGTCCACGTCTGGTGGTGTGTTTTGGGGTGTCTGTGGACTTATTATTATTTTAGGCAACCTCTCTGTTAATGGGTGGGGTTGTTTTCCTGTCTTGCTAGTTGTTTGGCATAGGATGTTCAGCACTGTAGTTTGCTGGTCGTTGAGTGAAGCTGGGTGGTGGTGATGGGATGGAGATCGCTGGGAGATGCTCTCCATTTGATATTATGTGGAGCTCGGAGGTCTCTTGTGGACCAGTGTCCTGACGTTGGCTCTCCCACCTCAGAGGCACAGCACTGATTCCTGGCTGCAGCACCAAGAGCCTTCCATCCACAGGGCTCAGAATAAAAGGGAGAAAAATTAGAATGAAAGAATTAGTAGAAGTAGAAAGAAAGAAAGGACGGAGGGAAGAAGGAAAGAAAGAAGGAGAAAAAGAAAGAAAGAAGGTATAGTCAAAAAATAAAGATAAAATATAAAAAAGTTATTAAAATAAAAAAATATAATTACTAAGAGAGAAAAAAAAAAAACGGACAGAAAGAGCCCTAGCACAAATGGTGGAAACAAAGCTATACAGACAAAATCTCACATAGAAGCATACACATACACACTCACCAAAAGAGTAAAAGGGGAAAAAATAATAAATCTTGCTCTCAAAGTCCACCTCCTCAGTTTGGGATCATTCATTGTCTAAAGGAGGGAAGGAGGAAAAGAACAAAGATAAAGTAAAATAAAATAAAGTTGTTAAAATAAAAAGTAATTATTAGGAGAAATTTTTTTAAAAAAAACAAAACCAGACGGATACAACCCTTGGACAAATGGTGGAAGCAAAGCTATACAGACAAAATCTCACAGAGTAGCATACACATACACACTCAAAAATAAAGGAAAAGGGGAAAAAATCATAAATCTTGCTCTCAAATTCCACCTCCTTAATTTGGGATGATTCATTGTCTATTCATGTATTCCGCAGATGCAGGGTACATCAAATAGATTGAGGAGCTTTATTCTGCTGCTTCTGAGGCTGCTGGGAGAGATTTCCCTTTCTCTTCTTTGTTCTCCCAGCTCCCAGGGGCTCAGCTTTGTATTTGGCCCTGCCTCTGCGTGTAGGTAGCTGGAGGGCGTGTGTTCTTCGCTCAGACAGGATGTGGTTAAAGGAGCAGCTGATTCGGGGGCTCTGGCTCACTCAGGCCGGGGGTAGTGAGGGGCACGGAGTGCGGGGACAGCCTGCGGCAGCAGAGGCCAGCGTGACATTGCACCAGTCTGAGGCGTGCCGTGCATTCTCCCTGGGGAGTTGTCCCTGGATCCCGGGACCCTGGCAGTGGTGGGCTGCACAGGCTCTCTGGAAGCGGGGTGTGGAGAGTGACCTGTGCTCGCACACAGGCTTCTTGGTGGCAGCAGCAACAGCCTTAGCGTCTCATGACCGTCTCTGGGGTCCACGCTTTTAGCTGCAGCTCACCCCCGTCTCTGGAGCTCATTTAAGCAGCGTTCTTAATCCCCTCTCCTTGCGCACCAGGAAATAAAGAGGGAAGAAAAAGTCTCTTGCCTCTTCGGCAGGTCCAGTCTTTTCCCCAGAGTCCCTCCCGGCCAGCCGTGGTGCACTAACCCCCTGCAGGCTGTGTTCACGCTGCCAACCCCAGTCCTCTCCCTGTCTCCGACCAAAGCCCGAGCCTCAGCTCCCAGCCCCGCCCATCCCGGCGGGGGAGCAAACAAGCCTCTCGGTCTGGTGAGTGCCGGTCGGCATTGATCCTCTGTGCGGGAATCTCTCCGCTTTGCTCCCCGCACCCCTGTTACTGTGCTCTTCTCCGGGCTCCGAAGCTTTCCCCCTCTGCCACCCACAGTCTCCGCCCAGGAAGGGGCTTCCTAGTGTGTGGAATCCTTTCCTCCTTCACAGCTCCCTCCCACTGGTGCAAGTCCCGTCCTTATCCTTTTGTCTGTGTTTATTCTTTTTCCTTTTGCCCTATCCAGGTACGTGGGTGGTTTCTTGCCTTTTGGGAGGTCTGAGCTCTTCTGCAAGCTTTCAGTATGTGTTCTGTAGGAGTTGTTCCACGTGTAGATGTATTTCTGGTGTATCTGTGGGGAGGAAGGTAACCTCTGCATCTTACTTTTCCGCCATCTTCCCGGAAACTCCCAAGGGTGTGATGCATTTCAATTCCACTTTAACAATCATGGCACCCTGGAGGAGGAGTTCGAAAATGGCAGTTAACATTTTTTAAGTTAGCTCTCTAGAGTCAGTAGATACACTTTTTCTTCCAACTCCTTGATTCTCTCCTCTACTCAGCATACAGGCTTTAAATGTTCTTACCAACCCAAACCTTAATTAATATTACTGTCTCAGCTGTGATACCAGATCTGTTTCCGCTGACCTTAGAATGCCCCTTACTTTGCATCCTGGGAGTTCTTTTACTCTTCTGTTACTACAACCTGCACCCTGGGTGTTCAGCATGGGTCAAAGTGACTGGCATGGATTGGATAGTGAATTGTCAGACACACTTAATAAGTGAATAAATAGCTAAATAAATAAAGAAGCTGGAAATAACATGTCTCCCTCCAAGTGAAGCCAGGCAGAGAGCAGGAATGAAAGGAAAATAAGAGCCAGCTCTTTGATTTGAGAATGTATTGATGTACAATTTAAAACCTATAGTTTTTAAGTTGGCTTTTTTAAAAAAATGTATTACTTACATTTTCCTAGTGTTACTGAAATATCTGAGGACAGTGCAAATGGAAAAATGTGGGAAGAGAAGGTGAGGGAGCTGGGCATGCATGGAAACTGGGGGGAGAGGGACAATGACTATTGTCATTATTTACTTAACTTCCTTTTGTATAACCTACTGTTTTGTAGGTTTTAAAGGCAAAGAATACCCCCTTCCTCTTGTAAAGCACCTGGCAATTTTCAAACCACTTTTATATTCATGATCTCACTTCATATTCACAACAGACCTACAAAATAAGTAGGGAAGGGATATATATGTATACATACATATATTTTGCACCTTAGAAAGTGAGGTGTAAAGAGATTGCTACTTTTCCAAAGACGCAGCTAATAAGTGATGGAAAGAGATTAGAGCAAAAGTATTCAAAATTCTAATATGGTGTTCTTTTTACAACAATATACAAAGGAGGCAGTGTTATTTGACGGAAAGTAAGAGAGCAGAGGATATGAAAGAAGAAGAGAGAAGTTTTAGAGGCACTTATCAGACAAAAGTAATGATCAACCTCCCCTGTCTCTAAATATTCTTCATGCTAACCTACCCACTTGTTATTGCTATATTATTCTTGTTCCAGAGCTAGTCATGTCCCATCACATATATAGATTTTTTAGCTTATTTCAAACTTCACTTAGGACCCTCTGAACTTGGTTAACATTTTTCACTTAAATGGAAATAGTAATCCCTGCTCATTGGTCATTTGCATGCATATTCTTTCAAGTTGTTATTTATAGTTTCATATCTCCATGATTAGATGATAATCTTCTTGCCAGCATGTAGCAGAAAAATAAACCATTCTGTTCCTTTAAAATTCTTAGAGATATACAAATAGCAATATACAGAAGGGAAAGTACCCCTTTAAAAGAGATCTCACCAAAGCAGAATACTTGAATTTATCCTGAGCTGTTGCCTATGTTTCCTAGATACATTTATTTTGCTACTACATCAGTGTGGAGCTACACTGTCAAATTCAGTAGCCACTAATAGTTTGCAGCTATTTAAACAAAATTTTAAAATATTTATTGAGGCATAATTGACATAGCTTGTGCATAATTAAAATTTACAATTTGATAACTTTTGACATATGTGTATGCCTATAAAACCATGGCCATAACCAGCAAAATGAACATATCCATTCCCCACAAAAGTCTCTTCACGCCCTTTGTAACCCATCCCCCATGCAACTTTTCAAGACTTTGGTGCAGTGTGTCTACTCTATCTACATCCTTAACAAGGTGGCTGATTCTGGCCTATGGGGATCCCTCAAACTTCCATTCTGCCAGCTGTTCTTCCTGGGTACCCTGACAGTTAGAAGACCCGGCCATCGCCTATGTGTGTGAGAATCAAGCCTGCTGAAATGTCTATTAATGAACCCTGCAAATTGAAAACAAACAAAACAAAACTGCTACATCAGTGAGTGCCTTCTCCCCTTGGGCTGGGTCAGAAGATGGAGCTTCCCAACCTACCAGAGAATCAGACCCTGCAGGGCCTGAACTTGCAGCCATCCTTTGGCAGCCTATCATCAGGTAACCTCTAATATCCTCATTGCCTCTCCATGGGCACACACTCTCCCTGGAATAAACTTAATGGTGTCCAGTAGTAAAGAACAAAATAAAACAGCAACAATGCATTGATCTACTTCCTGGCATTATAGATTAGGTTGCATTTTCTAGACTTTTATGTTAAGGAAATCATATAGTATGCATTCATTTTTGAGGGTGATCTGTCTTCTTTCAGTAGGTATAATTATTTTGAGGTTCTTCCACATCTTTGCATGTATCAGTAGTCATTTGCTGTTGTTGCTGAGTTGTATTCTACTATATGGATGCATTACAATTACTTTAATCTCCTCTTGGTGGACTATTGAGTTGTGTCCAGTTTTTTGAGTATTACAAGTAACACTGCTATGCACGTTCCTGCACAGATCTTTGTATGGCCATTTGCTTTCTTTTTCTTCTAGTTTTTAAAAAAATTTATCTGGAGTATAGTTGACATGTCGTGTTAGTTTCAAGTGTACAGCATAGTGATTCAGTTATACATATATTCATTCTTTTTCAGATTATTTTCCCATATGGCTGTTACAGAATATTGAGTAGAGTTCCCTGTGGTATACAGCAGGTACTTGTTCATTATTTATTTTATATATAGTAGTGTGTGTATGTTAATCCAAAACTCCTAATTTATCCCTTCCCTCTACATTTCCCCTTTGGTAACCATAAGTTTGTTTTCAAAATCTTTGAGCCTTTTTCTGTTTTGTAAATAAGTTCATTTATATTATTTTTAAAAATTAGATTCCACATATGAGTGATATCACATGATATTTATCTTTCTCTTTCTGACTTACTTCACACTGTATGGTAATCTCTATGTCCATCCGTGTTGCAGCAAATGACATTATTTCATTCTTTTTTATGGCTAAGTAATATTACATTGTATATATATTCCACACCTTTTCTGTCCATTCCTCTGTGGATGGACATTTAGGTTGCTTCCATGTCTTGGCTATTGTAAATAATTCTGCTATGAACATGGGGTGCATGTATCTTTTTGAATTATGGTTTTCTCCAGATATATGCCCAGGAGTGGGAATATATGGTATTCTGGATCATATGGTAGTTCAAATTTTAGTTTTTTAAGAAACCTCCATATTGTTCTTCATAATGGTTGTACCAATTTACATTCCCACCACCAGTGTAGGAGGGTTCCCTTTCCTCCACACCCTCTCCAGCATTTATTGTTTGTAGACATTTTGATGATGGACAGTCTGACCAGTGTATGGTGATACATCATTGTAGTTTTCATTCACATTTCTCTAATAATTAGTGATGTTGAGCATCTTTTCATGAGCCTATTGGCCATCTGTATGTCTTCTTTGGAGAAATGTCTATTGCCCATTATTTTGATTGGGTTGTTTGTTTTCTTGGCATAGAGCTGTGTGAACTGTTTGTATATTTTGGAGATTGATCCCTTGTTGGCTTCTTCGTTGGCAAATATTTTCTCCCATTCTGTGGTTTGCTTTTCATTTTATTGATGGTCTCCTTTGCCATGCAAAAGCTTTTAAGTTTAATTAGGTACCATTTGTTTATTTTTTATTTTATTTTCATTACTCTAAGAGGTGGATCCAAAAATATCTTGCTGTGATTTATGTCAAAGTGTTTTGCCTATGTTTTGCTCTAAGAGTTTTATACGGTCTGAGCTTACATTTAGGTCTTTAAACCATTTTGAGTTTATTTTTGTGTATGGTGCTAGAGAATGTTCTAATTTCATTTTTTTAATATGTGGCTGTCTAGGTTTCCTAAAACCTCTTATTGAACAGACTGCCTTTTTTCCATTGTATATTCTTGCCTCCTTTGTCATAGATTGATTGACCATAAGTACATGGGTTTATTTCTGGGTTTTCTATACTATTTCATTGATCTATATTTCCATTTTTCTCCAGTGCCATAATGTTGTGATTACTGTAGTTTTGTAGTATAGTATAAAGTCAGGGAACCTCATTCAGTCAGCTTCATTTTTCTTTCTAAGATTGCTTTGACTATTCAGGGTCCTTTGGGTTTCCATACAAATTTTAAATTTCTTGTTCTATTTCTGTGAAAAATGCCACTGGTGATTTGATAAGGATTGCATCGAATCTGTAGATTGCATCAGGTAGTATAGTCATTTGGACAATGTTGATTTTTCCAGTCCAAGATCATTGTATATCTTTCCATCTCTTTGTGTCATCTTCAAATTCTTTCATCAGTGTCTTATAGTTTTCAGAGTACAGGTCTTTTGCCTCCTTAGGTAGGTTTATCCCTAGTTTTTTTTATTATTTTGAAGCAATCGTAAATGGGATTGTTTCCTTAATTTATCTTTCTAATCTTTCATTGTTAGTATAGAACATGCAAGTGATTTCTGTGTATTAATTTTGTATCCTGCAAATTTACTGAATTTATTGACAAGCTCTCATAGTTTTCTGGTAGCATCTTTAGGATTTTCAATGTATAGTATCATGTTGTCTAAAAACAGTGACAGTTTTACATCTTCTTTTCCAATTTGGATTCCTTTTATTTCTTTTTCATTTCTGATTGCTGTGACTAAGACTTCCAAAACTATGTTGAATAAAAGAGATGCGAGTGAACATCCTTGTCTTATTCCTGATCTTAGAGGGAATGTTTTCAGCTTTTTATCCTTAAGAATGATGTTAGCTGTGGGTTTGTCATATATGGCCTTTATTATGTTGAGGTAAGTTGCCTCTATGTCCACTTTCTGGAGAGTTTTTATCATAAATGGGTGTTGCTTTTTCTGCATCTATTGAGATGATTGTGTGTTTTTTATTCTTCAGTTTGTTTTTGTGGTGTATCACAGATTGATTTGTGGATATTGAAGAATCCTTGCATCTGGGGATAAATCACACTTGATCATGCTGTATGATCTTTTTAATGAATTGTTGCATTCAGTTTGCTAGTATTGTGTTGAGTATTTTTGTATTTATATTCATCAGTGATATTGGCCTCTAATATTCTTTTTGTATGGTATCTTTTTCTTGTTTTGTTATCAGGGTGATGGTGGCCTCATAGGATGAATTTGGAAGTATTCCTTTCTTTGCAATTTTTTGGAACAGTTTTAGAAAGATTGGTGTTAACTCTTCTCTAAATGTTTGATAGAATTCGCCTGTGAAACCATCTTGTCTTGGACTTTGGCATATTGGAAGTTTTTAATCACTGTTTCAATTTTAATACTTGTGATTGGTCTGTTCACATTTTCACTTTCTTCCTGGTTCAGTCTTTGAAGGTTGTACCTTTCTAGGAGTTTGTCCATTTCTTCTAGATTGTCCTTTTTATTATCATATCATTTTTTGTAGTAATCTCATAATCCTTTGCATTTCTGTGCCATCCATTGTACCTTCTCCATTTTTATTTCTAATTTTATTGACTTGAGCCCTCTCCCCTTTTTTATTCATGAGTCTGGCTAAAGTTTTATCAATTTTGTTTATCTTTTCAAAGAACCAACTATTAGTTTCATTGATTTTTTCTATTTTTTTTGTCTCTATTTCATTTATTTCTGCTCTGATCTTTATGATTTTGTTCCTTCTACTAACTTTGGGTTTTGTTTGTCCCTCTTCCTTGAGTTGTTTTAGGTGTTATGTTAGGTTGTTTATTTGAGATTTTTTTTGTTTTATGAGGTAAGATTGTGTTGCTAAAAACTTCCTTTTCAGAACTGCTTGGCTGCATCCTATATGTTTTCAATCATTGTGTTTTTGTTGTCATTTGTTTCTAGGTATTTTTTAATTTCCTCTTTGATTTCATCAGTGATCCATTGGTTTTTTAGTAACATATTGTTTAGATTCAATGTGTTTTTGTTTTTTACAGTTTTTTTTCCTGTAATTGATTTCTAATATTATAACATTATGGTTGGAAAAGGTGAATTATATGATTCACTTTTTTCAATTTACAAAGGCTTGACTTGTGGCTCACGATGTGATCTATCCTGGAGAATGTTCCATGTGCACTTGAGAAAAAAAGTGTATTCTGCTGTTTTCAGATGGAAAGTTCCATAAATGTTGATTAAGTCCCTCTAGTCTACTGTTTCATTTAAAGTTTGTGTCTCCTTATTTATTTTCCCTCTGGTTAACTTGTCCATTGATGAAAGTGGGCTGTTAGAATCCCCCATTATTATTGTGTTACTGTCAATCTCTCCTTTTATGACTGTTAACCTTATATATTGAGTTGCTCCTTTGTTGGGTGCATGTAAATTTACAATTGTTATATCTTTTCAGATTGTTCCCTTGATTACTATGTAGTGTTCTTCTTTGTCTCTTTTAACAGTCTTAATTGTAAAGTCTATTTTTTTCTGATATGAGTATTGCTACTCCAGCTTTCTTTTGATTTCATTTTGCATGGAATATCTCTTTCCATCCCCTCACTTTCGGTCTGTATGCATCCCTACAGATGAAGTGGGTCTCTTGTAGACAGCATATATATGGGTCTTGTTTCTGTATCCATTCAGCCAGTCTATATCTTTTGGTTGGATCATTTAATCCATTTACATTTAAGTTAATTATTGATATGTGTGTTCCTATTGCCATTTTAAAAATTGTTTTGGATTTGTTTTTGTAGGTCTTTTTTCTTCCCTTCCTCTTTCGTTCACTTCTCTTGTGATTTGATGACTATCTTTAGTGTCGTGCTTGGTTTGCTTTTTTGTGTGTTTTTATCTATTGTAGATTTTTGGCTTGTGGTTCCCATGAGGATTTGTTATAGCAGTCCATATATATATATATGGACTTGTATGTATATATGTATATATATACATACAAGACTGTTTTAAGTTGCTAATCTCATAATTTCCTATGCATTTCCAATATCCTGCATTTGTACTCTACTCTTCTCATGATTGTTGGTTTTGATATATTTGTGTGTGGATGATTTCCTACCTTTACTGTATCTTTGCCTTTACTGGTGAGCTTTCCCATTTGTAATTTTCTTGTTTCTAATTGTGGTCTCCTTTTCTTTTCCACCTAGAGAATTTCCTTTAGTATTGGGTTGGCCAAAAGGTTCATTCAGCTTTTTTCCATAAGGTGGCTCTAGTAGTGCTTAGTTTTCTTTAACTTCATTCAAAACAGTTTTTTTTAGATTTTATTGTGACAGCTATCATATCAGCTTACATTAAAAAACTTTACCAAAATTGGTGAATTTTTGTGTAGCCATTTTAATATTGAAGAAGGAAGACAAAAAACAACATTTTTGGCATATTATGATTTATTGTTTCATTAAAGGTAAAAATGCAACTGAAACACACAAAAAAAGATTTGTGCAGTGTATGGAGAAGGTGCTGTGACTGATCAAACGTGTCAAAAGTGGTTTACAAAATTTTGTGCTGGAGATTTCTCGCTGGATGATGTGCCACAGTTGGCTAGATCAGTTGAAGTTGATAGCAATCAAACTGAGACATTAATTGAGAACAATCAACATTATACCACATGGGAGATTACTGACATATTCAAAATATCCAAATCAAGTGTTGAAAATCATTTGCACAAGCTTCGTTATGTTAATCACTTTGATTTTTGGGTTCCACATAATTTAAGAGAAAGAAAGCTTCTTGACCACATTTCCAATGTGATTCTCTACCTAAACATAATGAAAATGTTCCGTTTTTTAAAAAACTTGTGATGGGCGATGAAAAGTGGATACTGTACAATAATGTAGGAGGGAAAAGATCATGTGGCAAGTGAACTGAACCAACACCAACCATACCACAGGCCAGTCTTCAACCAAAGAAGGTGATGTTGTGTGTATGGTGGGATTGGAAGGGAGTCCTCTATTATGAGCTCCTTCCGGAAAACCAAACAATTAATTCCAACAAGCACTGCTCCCAGTTAGACCAACTGAAAGCAGCACTCGGTGAAAAGTGTCTGGAATTAGTCAACAGAAAATACATAATCTTCCATAAGGATAATGCAAGACTACATGTTTCTTTGATGACCAGGCAAAAACTGTTACAGCTTGGCAGGGAATTTCTGATTCATCCGCCATATTCACCAGACATTGCACCTTTGGTTTTCCATTTATTTTTGTCTTTACAAAATTCTCTATGGAAAAAATTTCAATTCCCTAGAAGACTGTAAAATGCACCTAGAAGAGTCCTTTGCTCAAAAAGATTAAAAAATTTGGGAAAATGGAATTATGAAGTTGAAAAATGAAAAATGGCAGAAGGTAGTGGAACAAAACAGTGAGTATGTTGCTCAATAAAGTTCTTGGTTAAAATGAAAAATATGTCTTTTATTTTTACTTAAATACAGAAGGAACTTTTTGGCTAACCCAATATTTGTTGTAAAGCTGGTTTGGTGGTGCTGATTTCTCTTAGTTTTTCTTGTCTATAAAGCTTTTGATTTCTCTGTCAAATATGAACAAGAGCCTTCCTGGGTAGAGTATTCTTGGTTGTAGTTTTTTCCCTTTTGTCAGTTTAAATATATTGTTCCACTCCTTTCTGGTCTGCAGACTTTCTGCTGAAAAATCAGCTGATGACCTTATTCCCTGGGTCCTCTGCCACCAGCATCCTTACCCCCACCCCAGTGAGACATTGTCAACCCCCGCTTCCCCACAAGACCCTCCAAGATCTGCAGGTAGGTATAACCCAGGCTCCTATGGAGTTACTGCTTTGTGTAGTGTCCCAATGTACATGAAACCTTGTGCACCCTCCAAAAGTGAAGGCTCTGTCCTCCCCAGTCCTGTGGAGCTCCTGCCCTCAAGCACTGCTGGCCTTCAAAGCCAACTGTTCTGGGGGGATCCCTCCTCCCAATGCCAGACCCTCAGGCTGGGGAGCCTGACATGGGGCTTAGAACCGTTACTCTTGTGGGAGAACCTCTGCAATATAATTATTTTCCAGTTTGTGGGTCACAAATCCAGCAGATATTGGGTTTGATTATGTCACAAAGGTGTCCCTCCTACCATTTTATTGTGACTTCTTCTTTGTCTTTGAATGTTAAAGATCTTTTTTCGTAGGCTCCAATCTTTTTTGTCAATGGTTGTTCAGCAGTTAGTTGTGATTTTGTTGTTTTCATGTGAGGAGGTGATCTCAAGTCCTTCTAGTCCACCATCTTGTTCAGAATTGAGGGGCCGCTTTTAGTTTGGATGCTTGCTGCCTCTTTCCTCAATGTGTGCTGGCTGCTATCCCCTTGATATGGGGTGTGTAGGCATAGCAGTCCTTGGGCACTTCCAGGACAGTAGGTGCTATGCTTTGGCCATTTGTTTTCATTTCTCTTGGAAGGGTATCAAGAGTGGAATGACTGGATTATATGGCAGTTATATGTTTAACATTTTAATAAACTCCAATATTTTCCCATTAGCATGATTCTGGCTTTGAGGATAAGATGGATATATCAAGACAACATTCATCTTTTGCTATGTTATTGAAATTTTTTATAAGAATTTTTGGTGTCAAATGCTTTTTCAGCATCTGTGCAGATGCTCACATAATTTTTCTCCTTAGATTATTGGTAAAATAAATTATATTAATAGGCTTATCATATTGAATTATCATTATATTCTTAGAATAAACACTCCTTCATCATCAGTTTTTTATGTTTTGTTGGATCCTGTTTTTCTGTGTTGTACTTAATATTTTTGCACAAATACATAAGTAAGGTTGGTGTGTGGAACTTTTGCAATTGTAGAGTTTCAATATTAATATTATACTTTTTTCATGAAAAGAAATTGAAATATTTGCTTTTTTCCCTACTTTTCTGGAGCATTTTACATAACATTAATTTACCCTTTCTTTAAATGTGAAACCAGTAGAAGACTTTGCCTTTTCCCTATGGTTTCTTGTTCAGAATTGGAAAGGAGTCTGGTAAGAAGTTTTCTCTTTTCTGGGATAGTTTTTGTTAACAATTGAATCCACTTGCTTCCACATAGTTAATTACCAGCACTGAGAACCAAGACCACTTATATCAGTCTGACTTTACTATTGGTATAAAAAAATGCTTTCCCAGGAAGATAAAAATATAAATCAATAAATAACTTGATTATTAGCTTACAGAAATGCCTGAAAACCATTTTATCCAGTTTACTCACCTTGTCAAATAGCTATTCTGATAAACAATGGATTGTTTATCTAGGCAAGCATTTTGCTTAATAAAGAACAGTTTACTGATCAAGACTTGTTTCTCTACTCTCATTGCATTGTGCTCACCAATCCTAATATATCACATCATGAATTTACCCCAATCTCAATGAGTTACCTACCTTGATAGACCCATCTTAAAACACTTGATCCCAGACTCCAAAACCCTAGGCCTCTCCATTGTGAGATACTACAAAGTCTCCCTCATGGTTGTGTTCTTCCTTACTGCAATC
This sequence comes from Tursiops truncatus, assembly GCF_011762595.2. Classification (NCBI taxonomy): domain Eukaryota; kingdom Metazoa; phylum Chordata; class Mammalia; order Artiodactyla; family Delphinidae; genus Tursiops; species Tursiops truncatus. The sequence continues at coordinate 59,371,279 of NC_047046.1, forward strand.
GTTTAACAAACTTAGCTTTGCTTAATCAACAGGTTATTCAGTGGTCTTTTGTAGGAGTTAGCAGTTGACATAGTAAAGTAAATTATATTTTCCTCCAATATTATCCATTTTTTCCAGGTTTTTGAATTTATTTACATACAGTTGAGCATACAGTATTGTATGGTATTTTAAATTATCTTAGTTTTTATTTGAATTTTTCTTTTTTAAAAATTGCTGCACTTGGGCTTCCCTGGTGGCACAGTGGTTGAGGGGCCGCCTGCCGATGCAGGGGACATGGGTTCGTTCCCCGGTCCGGGAAGATCCCACATGCCGCGGAACGGCTAGACCCGTGAGTCATGGCCGCTGAGCCTGTGCGTCCGGAGCCTGTGCTCTGCAACGGGAAAGGCCACAACAGTGAGAGACCTGCGTACTGCAAAAAAAAAAAAAAAATTCTTCCCTTGAAATATTTCCACTTTGTTTCTTGACTAGGTAACCAACTTGTCTTGTCATTTATCATTTATATTGTTACCTGTTTTTTAACAACAAAACTATTTTTTTAGTACCTTCAAATCCACATTTGATAGACACTAGTATTTAATGCTTTTAATACATACAACGATTTTTTAGAAACTTCACGAAGACAATTTCTTCTTCCACTTTGACCTAAGAGTTGAATAGTTATTTTTATAGACATAATTTATTGATTTCTAGTTGAGGATCTTATTGGCTTTTTGATTCTGTTAATTTCAATTTTTATTTTCCTTTGAATAGACAAGATGATATTTAATATTTCTAATTTTTAAAATTTACCAAAGTTTTCTTTGTGGTGTAATATATATATTCAATTTTTATCATGTTCATGAAATTTGAAAAGACAAAGCTGTCTTTTCAGGGTACAGAGTTTGTTACATATAATGATATGCATATATATTTATTACATGTAATTTTATTTATATAAAATAAATGTACATATCATTGATGTTTATTATACTACATAATATAATTTAAAACTTATAGTATTATATATTATTAGGTTGTATAAATTTAGCTTATTAATTACATTATTAATACCTTTTAAAATTTTTTTTCTTTTTACTATACATGTTCTGTCATGGAGTGAAAGATGTGACATAAGTGGTCTTGGTTCTCAGTGCTGGTAATTCAGACTGCCAGTGTAATTCTCCCTACATTTCTATTTCTCCCTATGTTTTATGTAGTTTAGCTTTGTGTGTGTTGCTGTTGTTATTTGGTGCAGTGGTAGTCATAATTTAGTTTTTATAAAGTGTCTTTTTTCTTGATTAATGCTTTTTTATGTGAATTCTAATTGCTAGCTATTTTTCAAAATCTTATTTACTTGTGATAGTGTTGCCTTGTATAAGTTTTTCCATCACTTTATTTTTATATATCCATAATCACTTTATTTTAGATAGGTCTTTTGAGTATATCAGGGAATTGAGTTTTGTTTTATTATTACTGGATAACTTTCATTAGCAACTATTTGTATAATCATAGATTTTTTATTCATTAATTATATTGGTAGCCTTCTAGACACAGGTTCACTGTGTCTATCACAGGATTTACTCCTGGAATAAATCCTCTTTTTGAAATATGTTATTCTTTGATATCTGTCTGGATTCTATTTGTCCATTTTTAGTGGGAATTTTACATGTATATTCCTAAGTAAGATTGATGTATACAATTTTTTTAATATATTACTTTTATTAAGGTTTGATATCCCACTCATGGTGTGGGATAATTTATAGAGCAATAGAATTTTCTGTTCTTCAATTGTTAGAGTTCAGCTGTGAAACTTTGGTTCTAGAATAACTTTGGGATAGTGTTAACAATTCATTTTGAGTTTTAATTTTATGTTTCATTAATTTTCATCTTTTAAATTTTTATTATCTTTATGGTGTCTTTTGATTTATATATTGCACTGTTTCAAAATTTTTAGCATGAACTTATTAACTTTAAATTTATAAAATTTAAAAGTTTTACATGTTTTCTATTGGTTGTGGTAAGTTTTATAAATATTTTGAGGTGTCTATGAAACACACATATGAAACACCCATTCTTCCATTAGGCCCATTTAACCCAGTCAAGTCATCCTAATTACTGTCAGCAAATTGTGGATCAAATTCATTTTAACCTGTGATTAGTCTGTACTTGGGCATATGACCAAATTCTTGGTAAGGAGCTGTGAATGGATATCTACTAGGGGATTTTGAGCAAAGGTTTATTCTTATAAAGAGACATTTTAAAAGAAATGCTTTCTTCACCCAATGGATGGTGGCATATTTGAATACCGTACCTGGAAATGAAGCTGCCCTCTTGTAAATATGAGGAGAGAGGACTGAGAACAAATCCAGCAAACAGAGAATGGCATGGCAGATCAATTGGAAGAAACATAGTGCCCTGATGAGGTACTTGAGCAGCTGAGGTATCCCTTGAAACATCACATTTCAGGGTTCCTTGTTAAAACTCTTGAAATGTCCCAACTCAGTATTCCTTGTTATAGGAGATTATTATTATCATCATCATCATTATTTACATCTTTATTGGACTATAATTGCTTTAAAATGTTGTGTTAGTTTCTGCTGTACAACAAAGTGAATCAGCTATATGTATACATATATCCCTTCCCTCTTGAGACTCCCTCCCACCCTCCACATCTCACTTCTCTATGTCGTCACAAAGCACCGAACTGATCTCCCTGTGCTATGCAGCAGCTTCCCACTAGCTATCTATTTTAAACTTGGTAGTGTATACGCATCAATGCTACTCGCTCACTTCATCCCAGCCTCCCTTTCCTCCCCTGTGTCCTCAAGTCCATCTTCTATGTCTACATCTCTATTCCTGCCTGCAGGAGGTTATTGTTAAAACAGTTTGACTCTAGGCTCTCTGATACTTATATCCAAATAATCCTAACCACCATAGAAGTGCTTATTTGCCTTTTCTTCATTTCCTAGACTGTTTGTAACTTTAGTTTTGACTTTTCTTCAGCCCTAAGAATTATGAAGGCAGACAATCTTTAATTAGTAAGAAATTAATATTTGAAGGATTTTTATATTAAAAATTCCACTGGATTATGATCAGAGATTGTAGGTTATAAATTTTCTCTTTTTGAAAATATTTTAAGATTATTTATGGATAGGATGTGAATAATTACAGCAAATATACGCTGAATATAAGGAAAATTGTCTTTTCTCTTCTTGCAGGATGCAATGATGTACATATTGTATGTCTGTATACCCACAGATAAAATCTAGTTTATTGACTATTATTCTATGCCTCTATGCCCTCACTTACTTTTTATCTATTATATCTGTGCAATTCTTGAGTGTGATGTAATAAAATCTCCCATAATTGCATTTTTATCAAGGTCAATGTGCATTTCTAATAATTTGCTTTATATATTTAGCTGCTATCTTCCTGGTGCATGCAACTTTATGACTTTTATATATTCTTCATAAATTGTTCCTTTTATCTTTGTGTAATGTACGCCAGTATCCTCTTCAGTACTTTTAACCTTAAATCCCACTTTCTCTGGTATTAAGTCAAATACTCCTTCTTTGTTTTGTTTGCATTTGTCTAGTATGTATTTGTCCATCCTTTGTTTTCAAACTTTTTTATTGCTTTGTTTAAAGTGTTTTTCAAGTAATATATAACCAAATGTTTACATTTTGTTCAGTCTGAAAGTTCTATCTACTTGCAGGTAGTATGAACATTGATACCACACTATTTAGTGTCTGCCAGTTAATTTACTTTGCTATGTCTTCATTTATTTTTCCTCATTTTAACTTATTTCATTTATTTACTATTCATTCTACTCTTTCCCTTGTTAAGTCAGAAATTGCACTGATTATTTGGCATACCATTCCTGTGGTTGCTTTCCTTGCACAACTAATCACACTCATTTATCTATTATTACATATAACAAAAACCTTTTATTTTTCCCTATCATGACTCTCATCCTGTACACAGTTTAGAATGTTTTTATATCCCCCCTTTCTTGATAGTTTACAACTCCTGGGTTTTGCTGAAATATTTCAGCTCTTTTATATAACTATATTATTATTATATTTCTCCTTGCAATATGTCTTTTCTATTTCACAAATCTATATTTAATAATTATATTATATATAGTAATATCTTATAATCAGTATAGATTTAACTATATCTTAATCTATGATTTCCTGCTGGTCTAATTCTTTCCCTGCATTGAGATTTCAGTTTCAATTCATTTCATGTTTAATGTTCTTCCTCAGGTCATTTCTTCTTATGGGCACTTGACTATTAATATCGCATATTTTTAAATCCCGTATGTGAATGATATCTTGGCTGGGAATAAGATTCCAAGCTCAATGTCTTTTTAGTTCAATAGAGCAAACATCATTTTTCCATTAACCATCATCAATATCTTTATGTAAATGTACAGATAATAATAAGTTTGGATTTGCAGATCAGTCTCTATTTTTACTATTCACACTGCAGTTGTGGCACAAAAGCAGTCATAGATAATATGTAAAAGAATAAATGTGCTGTGATTCAATAAAACTTTACAAAAACAGGCAGCAATAAGATTTAGCCCATTAGTCCATTGTTTTAAATATTGGTCCAATGCTTATCTGATTATTTTAGCTTTATATGAATTTTGTTTTTTTTTTAATGTTTTTGCAAATTTTTCTTTCCACTATTTGATTTAGAATATTGACAGGACATGCTAAGGCATATGTCTTTTTCTTTACTGCTACTTTGAAATTAAATGATATTTCAAACTGAACACAATACTTTTTCAGTTTTGAAAAAACTATTTTCTATTATTTAGATAAGCATTGCCTTTTCTTCCTACTTTTTCTCTTATTTAATAGGAACTCTTATTATAGGTGTTTAGGGCTCCTGAATATATGCCTTCTACATTTCTTTTCCTCATGATCTCTATAATTTTGTGGAGTTGTTTTTCCACATTTTCTTCCACTTGATCTTCTAGTCCACCCATTCATATGTCATATCAATTATCTACCACCAATTTAATGCTGCATAATAAAGAAAATCAGTCATAATACTTCAGTGGCATATAATACAAACATTTATTTAGCTCACAGTTTTACAGTTCAGTGATTTAGGCTGGGCTCAGTTAGGTAGTTCCTCTGGTTTCACTTCTAAATGTCTGATAGTCAACTGTGACTTAGTCAATCTAGGATGATCTTGGCTAAAATAACTGGTAGGACTCAGCTCTGCTCTACATGTTGCATTTTCCAGCAGGGCATATTCTCATAGTGAAAGTAGAGGCACAAGTGGAAACTCCTCATCTTCTTCAGACCTCTACTCAGAACTAGCACACTATCACTTTTGCCTTATTTGGCCAGTCAGAAGCCCAGCCTGGAGACACACATATGGTAAATGGCAAGAATACAGGAAAAGAAGATGACTTGGGGCATTGATACAATCAAATAAGCCACAAGTTTCAAAACTGATAATTATTTGCTTACATTTATGTAATGAATGTTTTTACTATAAACAACCACCCCACTCTTCTGGAAGACTTTCTGTTTAATTGTTTAATTTTCTAATTGATTATTAATGCTTTATTATTTTTTTTTTTTTAGTGTTTAAGAAAATGCCCACATTTTATAGTAATTTTCTTTTAAGCTGTCTGTTCTGGATGCTGTAATTGTTTTCTCTCCAATTCCTGATTCTTTTTTTGTTTTCCCGAGTCAGAATTTTCTTCACTTTTTGGAGCCAATGGATGGAGAGAAAATCCCATGAGTGTTGAGAGGATATTCAGTAATCTTGGCCTCTGTAGGGAAGTGATTTGCCAGATTACAAGTTGCTGCTTCCTTGTCAAGACATTAAATACCGTGCATCTTCTCAAGGGCCATAGCTTTACATGACCCAACTCTCTACAGGAGTCAGAGAGTTCAGATGCCTGACTAGGAGTCTTTATTCCAGATTCCCATATGTCATTTTACAACTACTTTGATCTTGGCACAGCTGTAAGCTGGCTTCTACTTGTGGACTCAGCCTGCCACCAATGCCACACTTTATCTGGGTGCCTGAAGTGGTTGGTAGTTTTTTTGTTGTTAGGAAGGGAGAACAGCAGAGATGAGTGTTCTGATCAATCTTCCAGGATCTCCTGAGTCATAGCATTTAACCACTAAATAATACTGACTTTTCTTTATAATATGGATTTGTGAATTTGGCTCTGGAAAAGATGACCCAACCAGGCAGCCCAGGAAATGCCTAGTCACCAGAAATTCACATCCTTGGAGGACCCACCCATGGGTTACCTCTGCCCTTAACTGGTAATTAGAACAGTCATTAGGAACTCTCTCTACCAATTAGGGCCAATGATAAACCATGGGTTAGTCCATTCAGTAGATGTCCAGGCCTAATATACAAATGACATATTGTTTTATATAATGATAATAATTACCTAGAAGAATTTTATTTTAACAGAGTCCTAAGCATGCTCACCACAAATACTTTATGATGCAAATTATATTTCCACACATCAGTACTTCTCAGTCACAATCTCTTACTGTTTCCTTAATACAAATACCTATTAGCAGGTAGTAGTAGGTTCTTTGATCCTTCACCATAACAGCTACTATCTTAGTCACTACTGTCTATGTTTTGATTGTATCATTTCTCTAGATCTGCTGGTTTTTTAATGATAATTCCATTATTTGCCAAGAGACCATCTTACATGCACCTGTCAGCTTAACATCTTTTACTAGTATGGAGGAAAAGAATCTGGATGCCTTACAGAAGCATTTGGTATGTTTACCATATCAAAATAAATTTCAATATTTGACTTAGGGTAAGTGTTAGCCAAAGGATTGGTCATATCATCTGCCACTCTGTTATTCAGAACCAAAATATTTTATCACTGAAACTTAGATTCCACTCTACTTTTTGGTTATGGGGAGAGAAGTATGGGAGGAAAAGGTAATTAAGTCTTATCAATTAGTGTATGCCATTAGTTAATTTATTAGTTAAATTAGTTAATTTTAATATTTCTCTCAGTTTTAATTTTAGGTAGATATATAGATATAAAATGCAGTTTTATAAAAGATAATTTTCAGAAAAATGGTAAAATTATGACTCTCATACAAGTATTTTAAAAAACATGTGTCAAAGGATTTTTTTTTACTCACATGATATGAGGGAATCAGGCAGGTGTTATAATTAGTTCAAAGGACAATTCAAATATCACGTATTTTACATTGAGTAATGTTGAAAAGAATTATAAATAGAGAAAATCTTTCCCCACAGTGGGGAGAGGAAGTCAAATAAAATCATTTTTAGACAGAACAGCATTTACACATCTATCAGTTTCAATTTATGGAAAGTTGCTAAATATTTCAAATACAATGAACTTGACTTGAATCTGACAACCTGATAATCTGATAAAAATCATGTAGTTTTCCACTGAAACATGTAATAACTTTTTAAGATTAACTTTTGTTAAGGTGGAGCACAAGGTGTCAGATGGTGAGATGTAGTTCAACAAAAGATCACAAAAAATTAAAATAGAAAAGTTTTTTTCAGCTCTTTCATTGAAGTATACTTGATTCACAATCATAATTTCAGATGTACACCATAGTTATTCAGTATTTTTAAGATTATACTCCATTAAAAGTTGTAAGATAATGGCTATAATTCTCCATGCTATATAATATATCATTGTTGTTTTTCTATTTTATGCATAGTAGTTTGTATCTCTTAATCCCATACGCTTAATTTGCCCCTTCCCCTTTCTCTCTCCCTTTTGGCAACCATTAACTTATTTTTCTATATCTTTGAGCCTGTTTCTGTTTTGTATTCTCTTGTATTAATTTTAGATTCAACATATAAGTGATATCATAAAATATTTGTCTTTCTCAGTCTTACTTATTTTACTAAACATATATCCTCTAGGTCCACCCACATTGCTGCAGATGGCAGAATCCAATTATTTTTTGGGCTGAGTAATATTCCACTGTGTGTGTGTGTGTGTGTGTGTGTGTGTGTGTGTGTGTGTGTGTGTACCACATCTTCTTTATCCATTCATCTGTTGATGGACACTTGGGTTGTTTCCATGTCTTAGCTATTGTGAATAGTGATGCTATGAACATTGGAGTGCATGTATCTTTTCGAATTAGTGTTTTAATTTTTTTCTGGATATATACCTAGGAGTGGAATTCCTGAATCATATGGTAGTTCTATTTTTAGTTTTTTGAAGAACCTTCATACTGTTTTCCATAATGACCACACCAATATACATTCCCACACACAGTGTACAAAGGTTCCCTTTTCTCCACATCCTCTCCAACATTTGTTATTTGTAGGCTTTATGATGAAAGTCACTCTGACAGGTCTGAGGCAATATCTCATTAACATTTTGATTTGCATTTAGTGATATTGAGCATTAGTGATATTGAGCATCTAACAATTAGTGATATTGAGCATCTTTTCATGTGCTTGTTAGCCATCTGTATATTTTCTTTGGAAAAATGTCTATTCAGGTCTTCTGTCCACTTTTTGATTGGATTTTTTGGTTTTTGATATTAAGTTATATGAGCTATCTATATATTTTGGATAGTAAACCCTTATTTTTCATATCATTTGTAGGTTGTCTTTTCATTTTGTTGATGGTTTCCTTTGATGAGCAAAAGCTTTTAAGTTTAATTAGGTCTCATTTGTTTATTTTTCTTTTATTTCTTTTGCCTTATGAAACAGATCCAAAAAACATTGCTGTGGTTTATGTCAAAGAATGTTCTGCCTATGTTCTCTTCTAGGATTTTTATGGTTTCAGGTTTTACATTTAGGTCTTTAATCCATTTTGAGTTTATCTTTGTATATGGTTTGAGGAAATGTTCCAATCTCACAGGTCCTAGAGGATGTACACAGAATACCACAAGGGGTCACATGGGGAGGTTAAGGTAGGGTACAGGCAGAAAGAGAGAAACATGCTCAGAAACATGCCTTTATTAGGGTCTGTGTGTAAAGTGCTTTGAGGTTCCCAAGCTAAAATCAGTCAATTCAAACCAAAGAGAGTTGGGTTTTGGTAAATTACATGAGGGTCTTATTTAAGGGGTATACAAGGGAAAGACCTCGTGAGGTAGGGGAAACTGTTGATCACAGGGGCTCTTGGGGAAGCCATATTAGGAATTTACAGTTACTTTTGACTCTCCAGGCTGTTTTCTAGAGTGTGCTCTTACATTAGGGCTACTGTCAGTTTAAGGTCCCGAAAGGCCACTAGGCCAAACAAAATGGATGCTGTGGCAGCAATACTATGGAGTAGATTTGCTAAAATCTTGACAAAACACAAATTTTTTTCCTACAATCTCCCCATTTTGATCAAAATCAATTTTCAAAAAACTATTATTCTTGATCACAAAATTAAAACTGATCTCATTAGATTTGGCCTATTATTTACATAAGTGCAACAAGAGTATTCATTTGTCATATGAGCTTTCTTAAATTTGATTTGCTGAAACTTTTCATAAGGAATATCAGATTGAACTTTTAAAAGCCACTTGAGACTAGGAAATAAAGGCAAATATTCACTGTAAGATTTCACTGGCATTCCTTATTAAGTTGGGTAAATTTCTCTTCTTGAGGTCCTCAATAATCTAAGTTTCCTATGCCTTCCAGGAAGGGACACTCCTTACTCACCTGTAGGCTGAGGACCCTGTAAGCCAGGCACCAGGTCAGTTTTCCTATGAGAACTTTGTAAGCATTAAGTCCATAAAGTAAACCTTATTTCCCTATTAAATGAGCATGTTTCTCAAATATGGCATCAGTGGCAAGGCTTTCATTGCAGTCAATGTTTCCAATTAGGTCCTAGTGAAAAGAAGGATAGATATTACTGAACCCATGTAAAAAACTACATTCCCATGAAAATTGAAATAATCAGTAGGAGTTTCTGAATTAAGATGAGAATAAGGGAGAATAAGATATCACTTACGAATGATTCATTTTAGTTTACAAAGTAAAGTCTTCTAAATTGTAATGAGTTACAGATAGCTTAAGAAGAAAGAGCAAAGGCTTCCTTATATATCTAGACAATAGAACATTAAAATAGTATCACCACTATTCTAAACAAAATTACAATTATCCCTCATCAGTTCATTTAGTTCTATGTAATTAAGTTTTATTCACCTGACTCTTGGGTCAGCAATCTCTTGAACTCATCTTCTCCAGTAGAGTTCTGGAAATCCTGATTCAGTTTGCTATCAGTGACTCATATCATGGTCTAAAAGTTGTTAAAGTGATGCCATCAGAAGACTGTATTCAAATGTACCTTTTAGCACTTCCCTTGTGACGTAGTGGTTAAGAATCTGCCTGCCAATGCAGGGGACACAGGTTCGAGGCCTGGTGTGGGAAGATCCCACATGCCATGGAGCAACTAAGCCTGTGCACCACAACTACTGAGCCTGCACTCTAGAGCCCTCGAGCCACAACTACTAAGCCTGCGTGCCACAACTACTGAAACCCATGCACCTAGAGCCTATGCTCTACAACAAAGAAAGCCACCACAATGAGAAGCCCATGCAACACAATGAAGAGTAAATCCTGCTCACTGCAACTAGAGAAAGCCCACATGCAGCAACAAAGACCCAACACAGCCAAAAATAAAAATAAAGTAATTAATTTTAAAAAATTGTAAAAAAAAATGTACCTTTTGTAGTCCTTTTCCATGGGACCTGGGATCTGGGACACCTTCTTTGTTGAAGAAAAAGCAATCTGACCTGTAACACATTACAAAATCTTACAGGAAGCATCAGAGTAAAACTAACAAAAGATAATCTGTAGATGACAAAAAACTCTAAATGCTGTGGTCAATTTATTGCTGATTATTTTCTAACGTGAAAGAGCTCATGTGAGTTCATTACAAGAATAAGTCAACTGACAAGGGACTTTGTTTCTATAGATTGCAAAACAAAATTAAAAAATCAATTCAAAAAAATAGTCCTACACATTTTTCATTTTTGTTTTTATTTCCATTACTCTGGGGGACAGACTGAAAAAGATGTTGCTGTGATTTATGCCAAAGAGTGTTCTCCCTATGTTTTCTTCCAAGAGTTTTGTAGTATCCAGTGTTATATTTAGGTCTTTAATCCATTTAGAGTTTACTTTTATATATGGTGTTAAAGAATGTTCTAATTTTATTTTTCTTATATGTAGCTGCCCAGTTTTCCCAGCACCATTTGTTGAAGAGACTGTCTTTTTTTCCATCATATAGTCTTGCCTCCTTTGTTGTAGATGAATTGACCATAGGTGCATGGGTTTATTTCTAGGCTTTCTATCCGATTCCATTGATTTATATTCCTGTTTTTGTGCCAGCACCATACTGTTTTGATGATTGTAGCTTTGTAATATAGTCTTAAGTGAGGGAGCCTGATTACTCCAACTCCATTTTTCTTTCTCAAGATCACTTTGGCTCTTTGGTGTCTTTTGTGTCTCCATACAAATGTTGAGATTTTTTTGTTCTAGTTCTGTGAAAAATGCCATTGGTAATTTGATAGGGATTGCATTGAATCTGTAGATTGCCTTGGGTAGTATAGTCATTTTGACAACACTAATTCTTCCAATCCACTTTGCTGTACACCTGAAACTAACACAGCATTTTAATCAACTATACTCCAATATAAAATAAAAAATAATCACTGAATAAAGAGTAATTAAACTCCAATCTACTATTAATACAAAGTAGTCCATAACTTTCTAGATTGTATTTTACTTTTATGTTGTTTTTCACTCAATGGCATATCATGGATATTCTTTCCTGTCAATAAATATATTTCATAATTCTTTAAAAAAGTCCTAGAATTATTATACACACAACGATTAACCCCATTCAAATAATAGAGCAAACATTATATCTAATTTATAAAAGTGGATGAAAAATATACATTTCAGAGAAAAAATCTTATAATATAACATGTAATAATCCTGATATAACATACCATCAATATACCAAGCATATAGTAAAAGCATATCTAGAATAGATACAAATTATTGAGTACAGAAATTAAGAATGGAATGGTTTCTAAACAGCTATTTCTTCTAGAAAAAAGTGTTTTCCTTTACTTTACACTACACTTCACTTCTGACACTAAATGTGTGTTTTCCACATATCAAGAAATTCTCTGACCCAGCTGCATGTCATACAATCCAATACAATTCCAACACCATCTGCCTGGAATTAGTGTCACATTCTATAAGTTAAGGGCTCAGTTCCACAAGACTACTCACATTTTAGATAACTATTGTCAAGTCTCAGGTTGTCACCTATACTTCTGACCTATCAGATAGAAACCAGGATTTCCATGACCGCTTTTTAGGCTCAATAATTTGTTAGAATGGCTCACAGAACTTAGAGAAACACTTACTTTTACTAGTTTACTATAGAAGGTATAAAAGTACACAAAAGAATAGTCTGATGGGGCTTCCCTGGTGGCGCAGTGGTTGAGAGTCTGCCTGCCAATGCAGGGGACATGGGTCCGTGCCCTGGTCTGGGAAGATCCCACATGCTGCGGAGCGGCTAGGCCTGTGAGCCATGGCCGCTGAGCCTGCACGTCCGGAGCCTGTGCTTCGCAACGGGAGAGGCCACAGCAGTGAGAAGCCCGTGTACCACAAAAAAAAAAAAGAATAGTCTGATGAAGAGACATATAGGGTAAGGTATGCAGAAGGGGCATGGAACTTCCATGCCCTCTCCAGGTACGCTATCATCTCAGGACCTCCATGTGTTCAGGGACCTGGAAAATCCCTAAACTCCATATTTTGGAGATTTTTATGGAGACTTTATCTCATAGGCAGGATTGATTATTAACTCCATTTCCAGTCCCTCTCTTCTCTCCAGAGAACGGGGGTGTGTGGCTGAAAGTTCCAAGCTTTTAATTGTGTCTTGTCTGTCTAATGACCAGCCCCCATCCAAAAGCCCCTCATCCCAGTTGCCTAATTAGATCAAAAGATACTCTGATCGCCCAGGAAATTCCAAGGGATTTAGCAATTCTATGTCAGACACTCCTATTCCTCAGGAAATTACAAGGGCTGTCAGGAACTGGGGTCAAACACACACACACACACACACACACACACATTTCTTATTATTTCACAATATATTAAAAAATCTCACAGGTAAGTGGTGTGAATGAAAATCATTGCCTAAAATATATTGGATTCAAATTGAAGAAATAAAGATGCAACCAAATTAACATGTTAAAAAACAACTGAAATTATGACTAATAGCATACCAATTTTTTCTAATATTATGCAAAACAGCAGCAGAATTCTGATAATTGGAAACTTGTCAGGGAATGTGAAGGCATTTTTTAAAAAAATTTTATTGAAGTATAGTTGATTTACAATGTTACGTTAGTTTCAGGTGTAGAGCAAAGTGAATAGTTTATACCCACATATGTATCCACTATTTTTTAGACTCTTTTCCCATATAGGTCATTACAGAGTATTGAGTACAGTTCCCTGTGCTATACAGTATGTCCTTATTAGTCATCTATTCTATATATAGTACTGTGTATGTGTCAATCTCCCAATTTATCCCTCTCCCCCTTATCCCCTAGTAACCATAAGTCTGTTTTCTATATCTGTAACTCTATTTCTGTTTTGTAGATAAGTTCATTTGTATCTTTTTTTTCTTAGATTCTACATATAAGTGATATATGATATTTGTGTTTCTCTGTCTGACTTACTTCACTCAGTATGACAATCTCTAGGTCCATCCATGTTGCTGCAAATGGCATTATTTCATTTCTTTAATGGCTGAGTAATATTCCATTGTATATATGCACCACACCTCCTTTATTCATTCCTGTTGTTGGACATTTAGTTTGCTTCCATGTCCTGGCTACTGTAAATAGTGCTGGAATAAACATTTTGGTGCATGTATCTTTTTGAATTATGGTTTTCTCCAGACATGTGCCCAGGAGTGTGATTGCTGGATCATGTGGTAGCTTTATTTTTAGTTTTTTTTCAGGAACCTCCATACTGTTCTCCATAGTGGCTGTAGCAATTTACATTCTTGCCAACAGTTTAGGAAGGTTCCCTTTTTTCCACACCCTTTCCAGCATTTATTGTTTGTATATGTTTTGATGATTTTTTTATTATAACCAGTGTGAGGTGATACCACACTGTAGTTTTGATTTGCATTTCTCTAAAAATTAGTGAGGTTGAGATTCTTTTCATGTGTGTTTTAGCCATCTGTATGTCTTCTTAGGAAAAATGTCTACTTAGGTCATGCAGTCATTTTTTGATTGGGTTGTTTTTGAATTTTCTTTTGTTTTATATTGAGCTGCATGAGCTGTTTATATATTTTGGAGATTAATCTCTTGTCAGTTGCTTCATTTGCAAATATTTTCTCCCATTCTGAAGGTTGTCTTTTTGTTTTGTTTGTTTATGGTTTCCTTTGCTATGCAAAATCTTTTAAATTGCACTAGGTCTCATTTGCTTATTTTTGTTTTTATTTTCATTACTCTAGGAAATGGATCAAAAAAGATCTTGGTGCAATTTACGTCAAAGGGTATTCCGCTATGCTTTCCTCTAAGTGTTTTATAGTATCGGCCTAACATTTAGGTCTTTAATCCATTTTGAGTTTATTTTTGTGTATGGTGTTTGGGAGTGTTCTAATTTCATTCTTTCACATGTAGCTGTCCAGTTTTCCCAGCACTATTTATTGAAGAGACTGTCTTTTCTCCATTGTATATTCTTGGCTCCTTTGTTATCAATCAGGTGACCATAGATGCTTGAGTTTATGTCTGTGCATTCTATCCTGTTCCATAGATCCATATTTCTGTTTTTGTGCCAGTACTATACTGTTTTGAAAACTGTAGCTTTGTAGTATACTCTTTTTTTCCTACATCTTTATTGGAGTATAATTGCTTTACAATGGTGTGTTAGCTTCTGCTTTATAACAAAGTGAATCAGTTATACATATACATATGTTCCCATATCTCTTCCCTCTTGCGTCTCCCACCCTCCCACCCTCCTTATCCCACCCCTCTAGATGGCCACTGAGCTGATCTCCCAGTGCTATGCGGCTGCTTCCCACTAGCTATCTATTTTACGTTTGGTAGTGTATATATGTCCATGCCACTCTCTCACTTTGTCACAGTTTACCCTACCTCATCCCCATATCCTCAAGTCCATTCTCTAGTAGGTCTGTGTCTTTATTCCTGTCTTACACAAAGGTTCTTCATGATATTTTTTTCCTTAAATTCCATATATATGTGTTAGCATATGGTATTTATCTTTCTCTTTCTGACTTACTTCACTCTGTATGACAGACTCTAGGTCCATCCACCTCATTACAAATAGCTTAATTTCATTTCTTTTTATGGCTGAGTAATATTCCATTGTAAATATGTGCCACATTTTCTTTATCCATTCATCCAGTGATGGACACTTAGGTTGTTTCCATCTCTGGGCTATTGTAAATAGAGCTGCAATGAACATTGTGGTACATGACTCTTTTTGAATTATGGTTTTCTCAGGATATATGCCCAGTAGTGGGATTGCTGGGTTATATGACAGTTCTATTTGTAGTTTTTTAAGGAACCTCCATACTGTTCTGCATAGTGGCTGTATCAATTCACAATCCCACTTGCACCAGCAGTGCAAGAGTGTTTCCTTTTCTCCACACCCTCTCCAGCATTTATTGTTTCTAGATTTTTTGATGATGGCCATTCTGACTGGTGTGAGATGTTATCTCAGTGTAGTTTTGATTTGCATTTCTCTACTGATTAATGATGTTGAGCATTCTTTCATGTGTTTGCTGGCAGTCTATATATCTTCTTTGGAGAGATGTCTATTTAGGTCTTCTGCCCATTTTTGGATTGGGTTTCTTGTTTGGTTTGTTATTGAGCTGCATGAGCTGCTTGTAAGTTTTGGAGATTAATCCTTTGTCAGTTGCTTCATTTGATAATATTGTCTCCTATTCTGAGGGTTGTCTTTTGGTCTTGTTTATGGTTTCCCTTGCTGTGCAAAAGCTTTGAAGTTTCATTGGGTCCGATTTGTTTATTTTTGTTTTTATTTCCATTTCTCTAGGAAGTGGGTCAAAAAGGATCTTGCTGTGATTTATGTTATAGAATGTTCTGCCAATGTTTTCCTCTAAGAGTTTGATAGTCTCTGGCCATACATTTAGATCTTTAATCCACTTTGAGCTTATTTTTGTGTATGGTGTTAGGGAGTGATCTAATCTCATACTTTTACATGAACCTGTCCAGTTTTCCCAGCACCACTTATTGAAGACGCTGTCCTTTCTGCACTGTACATTCCTACCTCCTTTATCAACGATAAGGTGATGATATGTGTGGGTTTATCTCTGGGCTTTCAATCCTGTTCCATTGACCTGTATATCTGTTTTTGTGCCAGTACCATACTGTCTTGATTACTATAGCTTTGTAGTAAAGTCTGAAATCAGGGAGCCTGATTCATCCAGCTCTGTTTTTCATTCCTAAGATTGCTTTGGCTATTCGGAGTCTTTTGTGTTTCCATACTGATTGTGCAATTTTTTGTTCTACTTCTGTGAAAAATGCCAGTGGTAGTTTGATAGGGATTGCATTGAATCTGTAGATTGCTTTGGGTAGTAGAGTCATTTTCCCAATATTGATTCATCCAATCCAAGAACATTGTATATCTCTCTATCTTTTTGAATCATTTTTAATTTCCCTGATCTGTGTCTTACAACTTTCTACATACAGGTCTTTTGTCTCCTTAGGTAGGTTTATTCCTAGATATTTTATTCTTTTTGTTTCAAAGAGAAATAGGAGTGTTTTCTTGATTTCACTTTCAGATTTTTCATCATTAGTGTACAGGAATGCTAGAGATTTCTGTCCATTAATTTTGTATCCTGTTACTTTACCAAATTCATTGATTAGCTCTAGTAGTTTTCGGGTAGCATATTTAGGATTCTCTATGTATAGTATGTCATCTGTAAACAGTGAGAGCTCTACTTCTCCTTTTCCGATTTGGATTCCTTTTATTTCCTTTTCTTCTCTGAATGCTGTGGCTAAAACTTCCAAAACTATGTTGAATAAGAGTGGTAAGAGTGGGCAACCTTGTCTTGTTCCTGATCTCAGTGGAAATGCTTTCAGTTTTTCACCATTGAGAACGATGTTGGCTGTGGGTTTGTCATATATGGTCTTTATTAAGTTGAGGAAATTTCCCTCTATGCCTACTTTCTGGAGGGTTTTTATCATAAATGGGTGGTGAATTTTGGCAAAAGCTTTCTCTGCATCTATTGAGATGACCATATGTTTTTTCTCCTTCAGTTTGTTAATACGGTGGATCACATTCATTGATTTGCGTATATTGAAGAATCCTTGCATTCCTGAAATAAACCCCACTTGATCATGGAGTATGATCCTTTAAATGGGCTGTTCGATTCTGTTTGCTAGTATTTTGTTGAGGATTTTTGCATCTATGTTCATCAGTGATATTGGTCTGTAGTTTTCTTTCTTTGTGACATCCTTGTCTGGTTTTGGTATCAGGGTGATGCTGGCCTCATAGAATGAGTTTGGGAGTGTTCCTCCCTCTGCTATATTTTGGAAGAGTTTGAGAAGGATAGGTGTTATCTCTTCTCTAAATGTTAGAAAGAATTCGCCTGTGAAGGCATCTGATCCTTGGCTTTTGTTTGTTGGAAGATTTTTAATCACAGTTTCCATGCTTGTGATTGGTCTGTTCATATTTTCTATTTCTTCCTGCTTCCGTCTTGGCATGTTGTGCATTTCTAAGAATTTGTCCATTTCTACCAGGTTGTCCATTTTATAGGCATAGAGTTACTTGTAGTAATCTCTCGTGATCTTTTGTATTTCTGCAGTGTCAGTTGTTACTTCTTTTTCATTTCTAATTCTAGTGATTTGAGTCTTCTCCCTTTTCTTCTTCATGAGTCTCATTAATGGTTTATCAATTTTGTTTATCCTCTCAAAGAAGCATCTTTTAGTTTTCTTGATCTTTGCTATCATTTCCTTCATTTCTTTTTCATTTATTTCTGATCTGATCTTAATGATTTCTTTCCTTCTGCTAACTTTGGGGGTTTTTGTTCTTCTTTCTCTAATTTCTTTAGGTGCACGTTTACGTTGTTTATGATAGATGTTTCCGGTTTCTTAAGGTAGGATTGTATTGCTATAAACTTCCCTCTTAGAACTGCTTTTGCTGCATCCCATAGGTTTTGGGTCGTTGTGTCTCCACTGTCATTTGTTTCTAGGTGTTTTTTTTTTTCTCTTTGATTTCTTCAGTGATTACATCATTATTAAGTAGTGTATTGTTTAGCCTCCATGTATTTGTGTTTTTTACAGATCTTTTCCTCTAATTGATATCTAGTCTCAGAGTGTTGTGGTCCGAAAAGATACTTGATACAATTTCAATTTCCTTAAATTTACCAAGGCTTGATTTGTGACCCGAGATATGATCTATCCTGGAGAATGTTCCATGAGCACTTGAGAAGAATGTGTATTCTGTTGTTTTTGTATGGAATGTCCTATAAATATCAATTAAGTCCATCTTGTTTAGTGTGTCATTTAAAGCTTGTGTTTCCTTATTTATTTTCATTTTGGATGATCTATCCATTGGTGAAAGTGAGGTGTGAAAGTCCCCTACTATGAATATGTTACTGTCAATTTCCCCTTTTATGGCTGTTAGTATTTGCATTATGTATTGAGGTGCTCCTATGTTGGGTGCATAAATATTTACAATTGTTATATCTTCTTCTTGGATCGAGCCCTTGATTGTTATGTAGTGTCCTTCTTTGTCTCTTCTAATAGTCTATTTTAAAGTCTATTTTGTCTGATATGAGAATTGTTACTCCAGCTTTCTTTTGGTTTCCATTTGCATGGAATATCTTTTTCCATCTCCTCACTTTCAGTCTGTATGTGTCTCTAGGTCTGAAGTGGGTCTCTTGTAGACAGCATATATATGGATCTTGTTTTTGTATTAATTCAGCCAGTCTGTTTCTTTTGGTTGGAACATTTAATCCATTTACATTTAAGATAATTAACAATATGTATGCACCTCTTCCCATTGTCTTAATTGTTTTGGGTTTGTTGTTGTAGGTCTTTTCCCTCTCTTGTGTTTCTTGCCTAGAGAAGATCCTTTAGCATTTGCTGTAAAGCTGGTTTGTTGCTGCTGAACTCTCTCAGCTTTTGCTTTTCTGTAAAGATTTTAATTTCTCCATCAAATCTGAATGAGATCCTTTCTGTGTAGAGTAGTCTTGGTTGTAGGTTTTTCTCCTTCATCACTATAGATATGTCCTGCTAGTTCCTTCTGGCTTGCAGAGTTTCTGCTGAAAGTTCAGCTGTTAACCTTATGGGGTTCCCTTGTGTGTTTTTTGTTGTTTTCCCCTTGCTGCTTTTAATATATTTTCTTTGTATTTAATTTTTGACAGTTTGTTTAATATGTGTCTTGGCATGTTTCTGCTTGGGTTTATCCTGTATGGGACTCTCTGTGTTTCCTGAATTTGATTAATTATTTCCTTTCCCATATTAGGGAACATTTCAACTATAATTTCTTCAAATATTTTCTCAGTCCCTTTCGTTTTCTCTTCTTCTTCTGGAACCACTATCATTCGAATGTTGGTGTGCTTAATGTTCTCCCAGAGATCTCTGAGACTGTCCTCAGTTCTTTTCATTGTTTTTTCTTTATTCTGCTCTGCAGTAGTTATTTCCCCTACTTTATCTTACAAGTCACTAATCCGTTCTTCTGCCTCAGTTATTCTGCTATTGATCCCATCTAGAATAATTTTAATTTCATCTATTGTGTTGTTCATCATTGCTTGTTTTATCTTTTATTCTTCTTGGTCCTTTTTAAATGTTTTTTGCTTTTTGTCTATTCTATTTCCAGGATTTTGGATCATCTTTACTATAATTATTCTGAATTCTGGAAGGGAGGTGTCGGGAGTGACCTGTGCTCGCACACAGGCTTCTTGGTGGCAGCAGCAGCAGCCTTAGCATCTCATGCCCGTCTCTGGGGTCCGCACTGTTTGCCGCTGCTCGCACCTGTCTCTGGAGATCCTTTAAGCAGCATTCTTAATCCCCTTTCCCCACGCACCAGGAAACAAAGAGGGAAGAAAAAGTCTCTTGCCTCTTCTGCAGGTCCAGACTTTTCCCTGGACTCCCTCCCGGCTAGCCATGGTGCAGTAACCCCCTGCAGGCTGTTTTCACGCTGCCAGTCCTCTCCCTGCACTCCGCCCGAAGCCGAGCCTCAGCTCCCAGCCCCGCCCACCCCAGTCGGTGAACAGACAAGCCTCTCGGGCTGGTGATTGCTGTTCGGTGCCAATCCTCTGTGCGGGAATCTCTCCACTTTGCCCTCCGCACCCTGGTGGCTGCGTTCTCCTCCTCGGCTGTGAAGTTCCCCCACTCCGTCACCCCCAGTCTCCACCCGTGATGGGGCTTCTAGTCTGTGGAAACCTTTACTCCTTCATGGCTCCCTCCCACTGGTGCAGGTCCCGTCTCTATTCTTTTGTCTCTGTTTATTCTTTTTTCTTTTGCCCTACCCAGGTATGTGGGGAGTTTCTTGCCTTTTGGGAGGTCAGCGTTCAGTAGGTGTTTTGTAGGAGTTGTTTCACATGTAGATGTATTTCTGATGTATCTATGGGGAGTAAGGTGATCTCTGTGTCTTCCTCTTCCGCCATCTTAATAAATCTCTCTGTAGTGTAGTCTTAAGTGAGGGAGCCTGATTCCTCCAGCCCCATTTTTTTCTCATTGACAAGTATTTAGGAATTTCCCATATATCGTAAAATTTCTGAAGTAT
Source organism: Tursiops truncatus (assembly GCF_011762595.2). Lineage (NCBI taxonomy): Eukaryota > Metazoa > Chordata > Mammalia > Artiodactyla > Delphinidae > Tursiops > Tursiops truncatus. The sequence continues at coordinate 59,392,012 of NC_047046.1, forward strand.
TTATATTAGTAACATTTTAGCATTACAAATTTAACCTAGGGAAGGCTAAGTATTTCTCCTGATATGACAACTTTTCCCATGCAATTCATTAATAGTAACATATCAAGTAAACCTTATTATTTCTAATACTTCTGATTTTATGAGGTGAAACAAATATATATCTATGTGACTTTCTAGGGGCTCTTTGGCAAATCTAGTAGACACTTCTAGGTGCAAAAAATATCTTAAAAGCGTATTTTACTTATTTCACTTTACATTTAGGATGCCATTTTGGGGAGGCAAAAAATCAAAATTGTCAGAAGATTTTAACACCTAAGATAGAGATCAGATAAGGAATGCCTGAGAAACAATAGTTGTCACATTTCCAATTGACAACAAAATATTAAAAAATAAACATGGAAGATAACATGACTGTAAAGAAACTTAGCAAAGTGAGAAAACTTTGTTTTCTTAAATAATGTGAGATATAGTAAACAGAAAGAAAATTATAGAAGATTATTCTGGTAGGACATTGAATCTGTTATCTAGACAGATTGCATACAATTCAAAAAAAAAACCCTTTTTACATGGAGGTGGAAGCATTTGATAGTAAACAAGCAACAACAACAAAAAGCCTATCAAAATTGAAGCACTTTGCCAAGATTTTAACACATGTCATAGCCTTTCAGACTCAGGTATTATGAACCAGGGTAAATAAAATATATGTAAATGTTTTTTTACTTCATTATGCCCATTCATATTCTGGAACAAAGAAACACTTTACCTTAGGATCAATTGCAGGGTTTGAAAGATGAAAACTAATTTCATATTATTATTAAGTTGTTAACATGCAGTGCATTCATCTTGGTTATTTTCAAACGAATCAATAAATAAATATTTTTAAAACTCTGTTTCAATTTCCAATATGGTACAAATCAATACCTACAGCCCACAAAAACTCTCTGGGTCCTCAATAAGTTTAAATAGCATAGAGGTGTTTGGAAACAAAAACAGCAACAACAGCAGCAAACAGAACAAAACAAAATGTTTCCTCCTTTAGAGCAAAACTACTCTTTCCTTGAAAACAGAAGTACACACAATTGTTTTTCTCCAAAACTATTACTCCTAAGAAGAAACTATTATCCAAAGTAATCCCTATGTTATAGAGGAAACTATGGACAACCATGAATGTCACACACCAACATTCTGGCAGCCCAGCAATGCTCATGGGTACACACAATACAACTTTCAGTCATACTTTATACAGCTTCTCAAAGTAGCAAAAATAAACATTAATTAAGAGACTCAGAGATATAGTCTGACTATATTATGTGAAAATGCAAAGCAAAAGCTTATGAATTTAAACTTACTGCTTAGTAATCAATGTTTCAGTATTTTATCTTAAAAATTATCTTGATATTTAGTGAATATCTCTTAATTAACTCATTTAATATTCATGAAAGTTTTAAGTTACCTAATGGTCTTGGATATTATCCTCAAGCAAACATACCAAAAGCACAATTACTGTGGAGATTGAAATTTTACCAGAATAATTAATCAAGTTGTTTAAATTTAATTTTTTTTATAATCTTAAACATTAAGTAGAAGTACTGTTAACTATTTGATTAGTAAACCTGTGTAAGTTTAGGAAGAAAATACTCAACAGAATAAATACAGGATTTTATTACAGTTAATGATGAAAATATACAATTTACTAAACTAGTTTCATTTGCCAAATATTTACATAAATTATGTGAATTTGAATTCTTAAAATATTTTTGAGTTAATTTTCATCAGAATACTTAAAAATTCTAGCACATTAAAAGTATTAGGGCTTTGCTGGTGGCGCAGTGGTTGAGAGTCTGCCTGCCAATGCAGAGGACACAGGTTTGTGCCCCAGTCCAGGAGGATCCCACATGCCGCGGAGTGGCTGGGCCCGTGAGCCATGGCCACTGAGCCTGCGCGTCTGGAGCCTGTGCTCCTCAACAGAAGGGGCCACGACAGTGAGAGGCCCACATACCCAAAAAAAAATGTATTAGAAGTTCAACTTCCTTTTTGGAGGTGAAATATATGAGCATTCAATTTATATAAGCACTTATGTTTATCTCTCTAAGACAATCAGAATAGAATTCCTTAAAGAAGCTCTATAAACTTGATAATTAATACCATATAAATGTAGAAATCTATTATACACACAAAGGCCTTTCTGAATTACAGAAACATAAACAGACATACAGACACTAATAGAGAAAGCTTATTCTAAGATTTCAGCCATGGGCCAGTCAAGAGTAAACACAAATTACAGAACTCAGCATTCTGTATCAAAGAGCTAATCTCTTCCCCTTGGGTAGGAATTCTTACTTGATTTGATTTAAAATAGACATATAAATAGAAAAGACTAACAGATTATCTGACATCTTTCACCCAGATACAAGATTTCTATAAACCATTAACCCATTTACAGATATCACCAAATGGTCAGACCATAAGACTCACTGGGGAATAACTTATCAGCTGTAAACAAACTAAAAACAAATTAAGATAAACCTAGTAGAGAGCAAGATTAAAATTAGAAACAGAGAAAGTAAAATTCTCTTGTCACTTTGATTTCATCTTGGGGAGTCAAGAAAGATGCACCTGGACTTAAATAATGCATGAATTGCACTTTGCTGGCAACAAAGTTTATCTGGCTCTGGTAAATAAAACCATTGCACATCTCAGTGGAATCCTCATACTGGAAAACTGTTAAAAGTTCATTCTCAGGAAAAGGTAAAATCATGCCTCTCTTAATCAAATACCTGTAGAAGGCAAGGCTCTGAGTAAATATGTATTCACTACTTTAAAATATTTTAGTCATACTAAGGAGTATAATGGGATTGGGTGATTGCTCCTAACTATGCTGGAGAAAATGGAGAAAAGAAGAGAATGAACTCAGGCTTTAGACTCCCAGTCCAAGCTCCTCATAAGTGACCTGGAAACTTCTATATCTGCTCAAAAAAACAAAAAACAAAAAACAAACAAAAAAAAAAATTATTTCCTCCTGTAGCTACATGGCTGAGATTTCTGAAAACTAAACCCAGAGTTTCATACTGTGCATGGCTGAATTACAGTTCAAATTGAATCCTCAACTTATCAGGATATCTTCTCTTAAAACAAGGAAATTATTGTGAACTTATGAGGTCCTGATCATTGGAATGGGGACGTGTAAGGATATTTCAATGAAGCTAGGAATATTGAACCCCTAAATTTTGACTAGTTTTCTCTGCCCATTGATGCAGTCCTTTTATTCCTGCCTGAGGAGGTTAACCCTCCTTTGCCTGAAGAACCTATAATGGCCTACTCTGGGATAGTTGCCTTGTAAGATACTGCTGATTTTGCCCAAGTCATCCTGACATTTGCTTCTAGGTCCATATCTAGACTCAAGCCCCAGAGGACCCAAAGTTTGTTACAAAGCATGATCCACAATGAAGTACACTATATGCCAAAAGAATTGCATGGTTGTTCTAATATATACAGACAGAAATATGTGTGGAAATGTATATTAAGGGTGTGGGATAATGGTAGAAGGAACTTCAAATTGGATCTTCTTAAATTTTTTAATATGGGCATAAGCAGAGATTCTGGATTCAATGTTTTATTTTAATGGGTTAAAAAGAGCTCTATCAGTGTTAAATATGACTAAATATAAAATATATTTATATATATAAATATATATATATAAATATATAAATATATTTAAATATATAAATATAAATATTTTATCAGGTTAAAATATGCACCTGAAGGTGACCTACATTAAATGAAGTTGAAATGCCAGAAGTTCCTTGTTATGCTATAGAGGAAGGTATCCAAATGTTTAGGGACATTGGAATATTAAAGCAGATTTTTCATGGAAGAACTGTTTATCTACCCTGCGAAGGTCCACAGGACACACCTTTCACCACTATGAGAAATAAATTTGTGAAGGGAGACCCACATCCTTGAAGATCTCTGTGAGTGCATTTTTCTCTAGGTCGGAAATTACAGTGGGAATTTTACCATCTAATTGGTGTCCCTAAATAAAATGGAGGTAATTGAATCCCAGAGTGACAGGGGCCCAGTAGTTAACACCTAATTTTCCAAGGCAAAGTAGATGTGGCTACTGTAATGAACTTCAGAATTAAAGCAGTAATCAGAATACTCTGATTTGCAGAAATCTATGGCATTGACTAGTTGATCATGTTGTCCCTAGACAAGAAATAGATGGACAATTTGTTCTTTTTTTGTTTGTTTGTTTTGCTTTACGCGGGCCTCTCACTGTCGCGGCCCCTCCCGTTGCAGATCACAGGCTCCAGATGCGCAGGCTCAGCGGCCATGGCTCACGGGCCCAGCCGCTCTGAGGCATGTGGGATCTTCCTGGACCAGGGCACGAACCAGTGTCCCCTGCATCGGCAGGCGGACTCTCAACCACTGCGCCACCAGGGAAGCCCAACAATTTATTCTTATCTGATCTAAATAAGAAGAAAAGTTCTAGGTCATGAACTTAAATAACCAAAGCAGAAAGTCACTGCCCCTCAATCAATTCTCAGACTTGAGCCAGTTTACACAACCAAAACAACTAGAAGGAAAGAGAGGCCTGGTTCCCTCAAGGCAGGACCTGCTACACTGAACAAAATGTATAATGTTAGTCTTATTCTCACTTTCCCCAAAGGGGTTTACAGCCATTTACCAAGGTGATTATATTTTGGGTAAAGGTAAATAATCAAATTCCAGGGATTACAGGATATTGACTCTGAATTAACACTGATTTCTGACTACCCAAAATGTCACTGTGGTCTATCAGTCAGAGTAGGCTGCTGGAGGTCAAGTTATCAATGGAATTTTAGCTCAGGTCCATCTCACAGTAGAACCTTTGGTCCCAAAATGTATCCTGTGGCTAATAACCCACAACTCAAATGCATAATTGGAATATTTATATACACAACAACTGGCAGAATTTCCACATAGGATGCCTGACCTGCGGAATAAGAGCTATTCTGATTAGAAGGACCTAGTTCAACCTCCAAAAAGAGAGGTATGTAACTTACTAGGACTCTAGATTTGTGAGGTAACTTTGGATTTGGGGTGGGCTACTCTGGTCCATTTACCTAGTGATTTGAATAATTGCAAGTTCTGAATATATCCAGAATAAGAAAAGGCTCTACAAGTTCAACTTCTGCAAAAATGGCTCTGCCACTTGGGCCATATAATCCAGTGGATTCAATGGTGCTCTAAGTGTCAGTGGCAAATAAGGATGCTGTTTGGAGCCCTTGCAGACCTCTAGAGATGAATCATACCTCAGGCATTTAGAATTTTAGAGCAAAATTCTAATGTTGGGGGTAGATAAGTACTCATTTTAGAGAAATAGCTTTTGACTTACTTCTAGGGCTTAGTAGTTGCTGGAGACTTAACCATGGACCACCAAATTACCATGTGACCTGAGCTGCCCATCATGAACTACATGTTTTCTGATCCACTAAGCCATAAAAATGGGCATGCACAGAAGCACTCCACCATCAAATAGAAATGGTATAAATGAAGTGAACTTGAGCAGGACTTAAAGGCATAAGTAAATTGCATGAAGAAATAACCCAAATGCCCACGACCCCTACTCCTGCTACATTATCTTCTCTCTCTAAACCCATACCTATGACCATATGGAAAGTTCCTTATGACCAGCTAATGGAAAAATAGAAAACTTGGTTCTGGCTTATAGATAGTTCTGCATGATATTCAGGCATCACCTAGAAGTGGACAGCTGCATCACTACAGCCACTTTCTGAGACATCCCTGAATGACACTGGTAAAGAAAAATCCTCCCAGTTAATAGATTTTTCCAGTAGTGCCCCTGTTGACTTATTTTTCCTGGAAGAAGACATGACCAGATATACAAGTCTATACAATTAGCCACATGTGCTGTGGCCAATGATTTGGTTGAATGGTGAGGGACTTGAAAAAACACAATTGATAAATTATTGAGAAGGAGGTCTTGGGAAGAGGTGTGCAGATAGACCTCTTTGAATGAGCAAAGAATGTGAAGATATTTCTACCCCATGTGAATGCTCATGAAAGTGTGGTCATAGCAGCAGGTGATTTTAATAATGAAGTGTATAGAATATCCCATTCTGAGGATACCAATATGTTTCTTTCTCTGGCCACTTCTCATTGTCCAATGGGGTCATAAACAAAGTGACCACAGTGGTAGATGGAGGTTATGCATGGTCTCAGCAACATCCACTTCCACTCACCCATACTGGCCTGGCTACAGCAATTGCTGAGAATCCAAACTGCCGGCAGCAGACACCAAACAGGGTCCCTAGTATGACACTATTTCACAGGGTTATCTGCCACTTAGTTGACGCAGATTGATTGAATTGGAATGCTTTCTTCATGAAAGAGGCAGTGCTTTTCTCTTACTGGAATAGATACTTTGGATACAAATTTGTCTTCTGTATATGCAATACTTCTTCCAAAACTACTATCTATAGCCTTATAGAGTGCCTCAGCCACAGCACTGTTTCTGATCATGGAACTCACTTCATAGGAAATAAAGTGTGACAATGGGCCCATGCTTGTGGAATTCACAGGTCTTACCATGTTTTTCACCATTCTGAAGCAGCTGGATTGAATGGCGAAATGGCTTTCAGAAGACCCAGTTATAGTGCTAGCTAAGTTGTAATACCTTGCAGGGATTATGCAATATATTCCAGCATGCTTTATGTGCTCTAAATCATGGTCTAATATATGGTGCTGTTTCTACCAAGATTCACAGGTCCCCGAATCAAGGGGTAGAAATAAGAGTAACTTCATACACTTTTACCATAGTGATCCACTAGCAAGAATTTTGCTTTCCGATAGCATGACTCTATTCTTCGCTGCTCTGGAGATCTTAACTCCAAATGAAAGAATGCTTCTTGGAGACATATTAATCATTCCCTTGAACTGGAAGTTAAGACTGCCATCCAATCACTTTGGACTTTCCTTTTCTCTTAATCAACAGACAAATTTTGTGGTTATGGATTGGCTGGGGTGACTGACACTGACAACCAAGGGGAAATTTGTTTTCTTCTATAAAATGGAGGTAAGAAAGAGTATGTCTGGAATACAGGTAATTCCTTAAAGCACTTTTTAGTACTAACTATATCCTGTGATTAAAAGTCAATATAACAACCCAATTCAGGCATTACTGCTCATGGCCTATACCTTTTAGGAATATAGGTTTGGGTCACAAAGAACCACCACCAGCTGAGGCACTTGCTGAATGCAAAGGGAATATAGAATGGGCAGTGGAAGAAATAGTTTAAAATACCAATTAAGACCACATGACCAGTTACAGAAATGAGAACTGTAATAGTTATGAATATGTCTTCCTTATTTTGTTATGAATATGTTTGTATATATAATATACAATGTATTATAATAATAATGCATACTATATATAGTATATAATAGTATAATAATAATAGTATATAATAGGATAATAAATAAAATATTTTTTGTTCTTCCCTCTCTTATGCCTTTGCCAGCTAAGTTGTTTTAATAATAGTTAATTTTATAACACAGTGTTTAAGTTACAGAATATTAAGAACAAGACTGAGCATCATCCAAGGATTTTGCATCCTCTTCAGGGGAAAGATTTAGCATGTATTGGTTGTATGCAGGACAGTTGTTTCATGTTATGTGGAATAATTAATTTGTTGTCTTTATTAGGAGATTAAGTATGGTTTCAGGAGACATATATAGGTACCAGGTTGTAAATTTAGGTGGTTAGTTTTATGTGTCAATCTGGGTAGGCTACAATACCTAGTTAATTAATCAAACACTAATTCAGGTGTTGCAGTTAATGTATCTTGTATATATGATTAAAGTCCATTGGAGATTGGTAACCTGATCAGAATGATTCAATCAGTTGAAAAGCCTTAAGAGCAGGGCTGAGACTTCCCTGAAAAAGAAGAAAAATTAAGCCTGTGGACTTCAGCTTATACCCAAGTGTGCAAATCTTCTTTTCCTGATGGCCTTGTTCTATGAATTTTAGATTTCCTAGCCAATTCATTGCAACAAATCACTTAATGTGTATCTCCTACTATTTCTATTTCTCTGGTTGAACCCTGACAGATACAACCTTATATATTGTTTAGCTTTCATTAAAATATTTCCTTTGGTTGCATTAATTATTGGCAACAATTATACATTATATTTTCTTTTTTATGTTAGTGAGAAACTCCTGGAGCCACAAGGCCTTAACCCAAAGAGGTAGTTGGGATTTCTTATTTCTGGGAATACATTTGGGTACAAGTCACATTTTGACAATAGTCTTTCCATTATTACACAGGAGCAAATTTACAACTAAAATAAGACAAAGGTTTTCCCTTTTTAATTTTGTTTGTTTTATGTGTTTATTTTGTTTATGGCTGGAGTATTTTTCCAATTTCTTGTTCTGACTGTTTCCATTGGAGCGTTCCTATATTTCCTCAGATTTCTGGAAATATATTTCCATTATCAATCCAAGAGGAATCCACCTACCATACTCGTTCTGTAAGTATAGGTATCTTTCAAAATATCCCATAATAATGACTGAACAGGACAAGAATTTGAATGTTAATTTTCTCTTTGTTTGTTCAAGATTAGCTGATGTGAAAACAAAGTCCAAAGTCCATTATCTAATTTAAAATAAATACTGAGATTCTGCTTGTGGTAGTCAGAATAACTGCCCCCACCACACACACACACACACACACACACAAATGTCCACATCCTAAGTGCCAGAACCTGTGAATATGTTACATTACTTAACAGAGGGGAATTAAACTTGTAGATGGAATTAAGTTTACTAATATGCTGACTTTAAAATAGGGAGATTATTTTGGATTATCCAGATTCACAAAATGCCATCACAAGAGTCTTTAAAAGCAGTAAACTTAAGTAGAAGAGAAAGCCAGGGTGATGTCATAGGAGAAGATCCCACCATTGCTGACTTTGAAGATGGAGGAAAGGTACAAAGACTCTCTAGAAGCTGGAAAAGGCAAATAAATATATTCTCTTCAGCCCTGCCTACATCTTGATTTGAACCCAGTGAGATGTGTGTTGTATTTCTGACCTCTAGAATTGTAAGATAATAAATTTATGTTGTTTTAAGCCACTATGCTTGTAGTAATTTGTTATAGGAGCAATAGAAAACTAATGCACTGCTCATTTAGAAGTTATCATCCAACTTTACTTTCTATATCACCACTGGGTTGAAAACACATTGAGAAAATAGACATTATGTTTTATTGTTTTTTGTATAAATCAAGGTCTAGCACTATGTCTGTTACATAGTAGATAATCGATGACAGTATTCTGTCTTGCGCCACACAGAGAAGAGAGGGCTCAATATTTTCATCTCTAAAATCTAGACTGACAGAACTGTTTATGGATATTCTGTATTATATGGTAGCTGACTCCATCTTTTTTCTTTCTTTTTCTTTCTTTCTTTCTTTCTTTCTTTCTTTCCTTCTTTTCTCTCTCCCTTGAAACTCCGTTTTGGAATAAATTTGGATTTCCTCTGTTTTTTCTACTAGGAATATGCTTAGTCAATTACAATATAATGAACTTAACAATTAAATAATAATTGAATAATAATACCATCTAACATTTCTAAACATTTACTATGTCTGTGTTTTAGTGAATTAATTCATTTAATCTTTTCCCAAATGGTTTACTGTTTAGTTTCCTCAAATTTTCTAACTGGCTTGGTTCCTCCATTAATTCATCCATTTATTCCACATACTTTGAATACTGATTTTGTGGCAGGCACTGTCCTCAATTTGGAGAGTACAGCACCTAAAACAATGCTCAGTTCCTGCCCCATCCTATATTGACAAACTCATTTCTTGTACTATGCCCCATGAAATTTCTGATTCAGGTACTCTTTTTGTTCCTTTGAGTAGACAATTCAAGGCTGATTAGATTATTCTTTGCTTAATAAGAGTCACCATCATGGCTGTAGTCTGAAGAATATTCCTTAATTAGGTAATAAGCATATCGTTATACCGTTAAAAGAAGGATCTCTGCATGTATAAAATGATGGGTTTTAATTATAATCAGGATGGTCTATCAATCACTGATTAATACAGTCCTTGGAAATATAAAAAGCTAAAGGGAAAAGCTGGGAATCTTCAAGAAAGTGAGTGAGAGAAATACTCATTAGATGTTAATAAATAAATGACCATAAGAAGTTCATTTTTAATAATAGCCAATGTTTCAAACACATATTTATTTACCTTTATAGCAACTATGTTAGATACGAGGGTAAGGACAAGTCCAGAAACAGAGAAACAACGAATCTCAGGTACATGTTCATGCCTCGAAAGACACTTAACTGCCAAAATGTTCACATCTGAATGGGCAAACTCTTCTTCAAGTGGTTGAACAGGGAGCAGTACTTGGATATACCCTGACTTATTTGATATACCCTGCTTTGTTTAATCATTCACAGCAAAATATCTGATTTTAATGTTTCTGTTACTTAAGCTCTTCAAATTAACATTAGCTGTATTACAGATCCTTTCCCCTTATGCTTGGCCTCATTAGACAAGCTCACTGCAGAAGTTATCTTTCCTATATTATTTATTAAAGCATGATAAGGTGACATAATTATATTATCAGATATCTCTGTCATATTTGATCAATAAGCACCATAATAATAGTATAAAACATCTTGGAAGGAGGGTATAATTACCACAAGGAAATCACACTCTTGGGGATTATAGGAGTTTGGATACATCTCTTCCCTTATAATGCCCTAATGATGTGATTATCTCAAAAGAGTCAGAGAGAAAGAGAAACTCAATGAATAATGCTGTATCCAGCTGCACAGAATTTATAGGAAAGTATTTCAGATAAGGATGTTATGTGGCAGTTTAGAAAATTTGAACAGCCATTTCAAATGAGCTGAGCTATTCATGGAAGTTAGCCTGTCTATTCAGAAACAAGTAGGCCACTCTAAGTAAGTTCATAAAACTAATGGGCTCAGAAATGCATTAGGATTTTAGCACGGTTTAAGTGTTGAGAAAGTGATCTGATAGAGCTACTCATTTCTAGCTGGCTCGGGGCATCAAGCTTTCCGTTCTCTGGCTAACTGGTAAGTGAGAATCATCAGTCAGATTGCTATTGACATTTGCTGCCTGGTGGCACCAAAAATGGAAAACAAAAAGTGCTTTTAAATTATCCAACCAAATCTGAGGAAAACATGTTTTAGTTGTGATTAAATTGAATTTCCAGGCTGAAAGAAAAATAAGGAAAGAGTAAACTAAACGTCAACCAGCCTGGGATCATAGCTATACCTTTGAATGCTCCAGTTGAACTCAGCTGAGTCTTTTATAGCTAAACTATAAGCTATAAAAAATTCAAGAATTTTCTGATCTATGGAGAAATGAAAATAAAAATTTCTGCAAACTAACATTAACGCGATTTCTTGAAGAATACTCTTCAGAAATTCAAGATAGAATAACAAGGCCTAAGAAGAATAATTGGAATAAACTTTTGTCTTATTATAAAATTATTTCAATCAGCAAAAGACATAATCTTTTGTAACAAAAATATTTAGATAAAAAATGGAGAATTCTATTACCAAACAGGTGTTCAATCAAGGAATCCAAAACATATGGTTAGACAGAAACATCTAGCTATTGAATGATGACTTCATTCTGGACACATGTTCTGCGACACCGAAACATCTAACAAGAAAGTAAATGTTTTAGTACACAACTTTTGTTTGGGCTAATATACAAAATTTACAAAATTTTTATGTCTAAAATCAGATAAAAATTAGGTAGCTTTATTAAATCGACTTATTTTAGTGTCATCCAGATTCAGATATGGATTTGGCTTCATGTAGTATCACTCTGCATCATATTTATCTATTATGTATAAAATATGGGCTCAGTGAGCAGTGAGAAAAGTAAGAAAGAAATTGGAGTGCGGGGACTAGTGAATAAGAAAGGGTCATTAAATCTCTAATATTGAGGAGTTTCTGGTGTGATGAATTCTGGTCGATTATGGTCTTAAACTAGATGCTTAGAACACAGTAAGGATTCAGATACTGTCCTTGCCTTCAAGAGTATCAATATTGCATTTATTTCTCTTATATTTTTCAGTTCTTATTCCATGACAAGTTCTTTACATGAATAAATTCATTTAATTATCACAACATCTCTATGCCATAGGTATTATTACTTTCATTCAAAGATGAAGAAATTTAGGTGGAGAGAGTTGAAGAAATCATGCCCAAGGTTGCAAAGCTCATAAGTCAGGGATGGGGCGATGAACAGCCCAATAGAGATCTGGAACTCATATTTTAACCACATATTTCTGTACTGCTTCTAGTTGAACAGAATATTCTGTTCTGTATTAAGAAGGTAGTTAAATTGTTTTAGGTGTGTGATAAACATGTGTAAAAGACACAGTGAGCACTTATACTCAATTTTATAGGGAGAGAATGGAGAACCAGACTTCATAAAAGCAATAATTATATTTCCTTCTATGACAAATTACAAAATTGATAGATAAAGAAGAGGAAAATATGTAGTTGGACTTCAGCAAATATTTCACTTAATATAGTTTGATAGTATCATCACACAGGTAAATATATTTGTGTTTCATGGTCCTAAGTCTCTATTTCCTGTTGAGTGTGTGATGTAAAAATAGAAAGTGTACTACCAGAGTCTTCTCTATTGAGGTCTATTGTGGAAAGGGAATCACAAACCAGCTAACATTTCTGACAATTTACAACAATAACTCTGATGAATGTGTCATAGGTTGCATTACTTGCACTGTTTTGTAGCTAAAGGACTTCTGCATAATGGAGTCAGATGCAAAGGTCAATGAAAAGGTGAAAATCTAACAGAAAACCTTCATATTAGGGGTAATAGAAGGTACTTTTTCATTTATGCATTGAATGAAAAATATGTGTTGCAATGATATCATGCTAAATACTGTAAATAAAACTGGGATTAAGGTCCACAAGGACTGTAAAATTATTCATCCCTGCACTTGAGAGACAAAGGAAGAACTGAGGAAAGAGTGGGGTGGAGAATATTTTGAAAATGGTACTAGAATCAGGATTGCCCTACTGCAATAAGAAGAAGGTTTCAAAAAAGAATGGAATGTCAACATTATCACTTGCTGAAGAAAAGAAAATGAACCCCCCAAATATTCTGAGGTGACTGAGTAGTGATTAATAAAGTATACCACAATTTCCAGGATTTTTGTGGCACAGAATCCAGATCATAATCATTAATAGATTCAGTGGGACTGACACTCAGAAAAGGTTAAGCTGCCCCAGGACAATGGTTTTGTGAAAAATGTTGAGAAACAAATTCTTCTGGCTTTGGCTTTCTTGGATTCTTGAATGAATAAATGACTGACATAAATCTGTATCATAATTTTTTTGCAAGATTAATTTCTATAAGGAGAATTCTGAGGGATTAATTTGGTATTTTTTCCCTTCAGATTCCAATAAGAGGTCTTTTATCATGATTACATGCCTGAACATATTTCCAGGCACAATATGATACTCAAAGGCTATTTTCAGAAGAGAAAAATGTCTTCTGTAAACTCTAATAAGAAAAATAATTATTTGAAAAAATATACTAACCATTCATAATGTGTAAGGCAAACTGCTAAGTTTTATGAGAAATATGAAGATGCTTATCTCTAAGATTTATTTCCTATTCACTCTTACAATGAGGGTGTGGCCATTGATGATCTCAGCTTTAGTTTTTTTTAATTTGCATACTTATTGTATATTGAAACAGTTTTCATCTTATTTTATTTTTATTTTATGGCTGATTCTGGTGTCATTCTTTTTTTTTTTTTACATCTTTATTGGAGAATAATTTCTTTACAATGTTGTTTTAGTTACTGCTGTACAACAAAGTGAATCAGTTATGTATACATATAACCCCATATCCCCTCCTTCTCGAACCTCGCTCCCACCCTCCCTATCGCTCTAGGTCATCAAGAAGCATCAAGTTCATCTCCCTGTGCTATGCAGCAGCTTCCCAGTACCCATCCATTTTACATTTTACACTAGCATTGACATATATATGTGTCAATATAAATATATAAATATTTATATTTATATATAAATATGTCAGTGCTACTCTCTCACTTCATCCCAACTTCCCCTCCTCCCTCTCCGGTTTCCTCAAGTCTGTTCTCAATGTCTGTACCTTTATTCCTGCTCTGCCACTATGTTCATCAGTATCACTATTTTAGATTCCATATATATGTGTTAGCATACAGTATTTGATTTTCTCTTTTGGACTTACTTCACTCTGTATGACAGACTCTAGGTCCATCAACCTTACTACAAATAATTCAGTTTCATTCTTTTTAGGACTGAGTAATACTCCGTTGTATACATGTACCATATCTTCTTTATCTATCCATCTGTTGATGAACATTTAGGTTGCTTCCAAGTCCTGGATATTGTAAATAGTGCTGCAAAGAACATCGTGGTACATATATATCTTGAATTATGGTTTCTCAGGGTATATGCCCAGTAGTAAGATTGCTGGGTCATATGCTAGTTCTGTTATTAGATTTTAAGGAACCTCAATAATGTTCTCCAGAGTGGCTGTATCAATTTACATTCCCAAAAACAGTGCAGGAGTGTTCCCTTTTCTCCACACCCTCTCCAGCATTTAATTTTTGTAGATGTTTTGATGATGGTCATTCTAACTGGTGTGAGTTGATACCTCATTGTGGTTTTGATTTGCCTTTCTCTAATTATTAGTGATGTTAGGCATCTTTTCATGTATTTGTTGACCTTCTGTATGTCTTCTTTGGAGAAATGTCAACCTAGGTCTTCTGCCCATTTTTTGATTGGATTGTTTGCTTTTTCTGATATGGAGCTGCATGAGCTGCTTGCATATTTTGGAGATTAATCCTTTGTCAGTTGCTTTCTTTGCAAATATTTTCTCCCATTTGGAGAGTTGTCTTTTTGTTTTGTTTGCTTATGGTTTCCATTGTTAGTGCAAAAGCTTTTAAGTTTCATTAGGTCCCATTTGTTTATTTTTATTCTCATTACTCTAGGAGGTGGATCAAAAAACATCTTGATGTGGTTTACGGCAAAGAGTGTTCTCTCTGTGCTTTCTTCTAAGAATTTTATACTGCCTGAGCTTACATTTATGTTTTTAATCCATTTTGAGTTTATTTTTGTGTACGGTGTTAGGGACTGCTGTAAATTCATTCTTTTACGTGTAGCTATAGTTTTCCATCATGACCTATTGACGAGGCTGTCTTTTCTCCATTGTATATTCTTGCCACCTTTGTCAAAGATAAGGTGACCATATGTGTGTGGGTTTATCTCTGGGCTTTCAATCCTGTTCCATTGATCTCTATTTCTGTTTTTGCATCAGTACCATACTGCCTTGATTACTGTTGCTTTGTAGTATAGTCTGAAGACAGGGAGCCTGATTCTTCTAGCTCTCTCTGTCTTTCTCAAGATTGCTTTGGCTATTCAGGGTCTTTTGTGTTTCCATACAAACTGTAAATTTTTTTGTTTTAATTCTGTGAAGAATGCCATTGGTATTTGTTTTAACATCTTTATTGGAGTATAATTGCTTTACAATGGTGTGTTAGTTTCTGCTTTATAACAAAGTGAATCAGCTATACATATACATATATCCCCAAATCTCCTCCCTCTGGCATCTCCATGCAGTCCTCCCAATCCCACCCCTCTAGGTGGTCACAAAGCACCAAGCTGATCTCCCTGTGCTATGCAGCTGCTTCCCACTAGCTATCTCTTTACATTTGATAGTGTATATATGTCCATGCCACTCTCTCACTTCATCCCAGTGTACCCTTACCATTCCTGTGTCCTCAAGCCCATTCTCTACATCTGCGTCTTTATTCCTGTCCTGCCCCTAGGGTCTTCAGAACTTTTTTTTTTTTTTTAGATTCCATATATATGTGTTAGCATATCATATTTGTTTTTCTCTTTCTGACTTACTTCACTCTGTACGACAGTCTCTAGGTCCATCCACCTAACTACAAATAACTCAATTTCATTTCTTTGTATGGCTGAGTTATATTCCAATGTATATATGTGCCACATCTTCTTTATCCATTCATCTGTTGATGAACACTTAGGTTGCATCCATGCCCTGGCTATTGTAAATAGAGCTGCAATGAACATTGTGATACATGACCCTTTTTGAATTATGGTTTTTGCAGGGTATATGTCAGGTAATGAGATTGCTGGATCGTATGGTAGTTCTATTTTCAGTTTTTCAAGGAACCTCCATACTGTTCTCCATAGTGGCTGTATAAATTTACATTCCCACCAACAGTGCAAGAGGGTTCACTTTTCTCTGCACTCTCTCCAGCATTTATTGTTAGTAGATATTTTGAAGGAAGTCACTCAGACTGGTTGAGGTGATACCTCAATGTAGATTTGATTTGCATTTCTCTAATGATTAGTGATTGTGAGCATCTTTTCATGCGTTTGTTGGCAATCTATATCTTCTTTGGAGAAATGTCTATTTAGGTCTTCTGCCTATTTTTGGATTGGGGTGTTTGTTTTTTTTTTTTTGTTATTGAGCTGCATGAGCTGCTTGTAAATTTTGGAGATTAATCCTTTGTTAGTTGCTTCATTTGTAAATATTTTCTCCCATTCTGAGGGTTGTCTTTTCATCTTGTTTATAGTTTCCATTTCTCTGCAGAAGCTTTTAAGTTTCATTAGGTCTTATTTATTTTTGTTTTCATTTCCATCTCTCTATGAGGTAGATCAAAAAGGATCTTGCTGTGATTTATGTCATAGAGTGTCCTGCCTATGTTTTCCTCTAAGAGTTTGATAGTTTCTGGACTTACATTTAGGTCTTTAATTCATTTTGAGTTTATTTTTGTGTATGGTGTTAGGGAGTGTTCTAATTTCATTCTTTTATATGTAGCTGTCCAGTTTTCCCAGAACCACTTATTGAAGAGGCAGTCTTTTCTCCCCTGTATATTCTTGCCTCCTTTACCAAAGATAAGGTGACCATATGTTTGTGGGTTTTTCTCTGGGCTTTCTATCCTGTTCCATTGATCTATATTTCTGTTTTTGTGTCAGTACCATATTGTCTTGATTACTGTAGCTTTCTAGTATAGTCTGAAGTCAGGGACCCTGATTCCTCTAACTCCATTTTTCTTTCTCAAGGTAACTTTGGATATTGTGGGTCTTTTTTGTTTCCATATAAATTGTAAAATTTTTTGTTCTCGTTCTGTGAAAAATGCCAGTGGTAGTTTGATAAGGGTTGCATTGAATTTGTAGATTGCATGGGCAGTATGGTCATTTTCACAATGTTGATTCTTCCAATCCAAGAGCATGGTTTATCTCTCCATCTATTTGTATCATCTTTAATTTCTTTCATCTGTGTCTTATAATTTTCTGCATACAGGTTTTTGTCTCCTTAGGTTGGTTTATTCTTAGATAAATTTTTATTCTTTTTGTTGCAATGGTAAATGGGAGTGTTTTCTTAATTTCACTTTCAGGTTTTTTACCATCAGTATAGGAATTCAAGAGATATCTGTGCATTAATTTTGTATCCTGCTACTTTACCAAATTCATTGATTAGCTCTAGTAGTTTTCTGGTAGCATCTTTAGGATTATGTATAGTATCATGTCATCTGCAAACAGTGACAGCTTTACTTCTTCTTTTCCAATTTGGATTACTTTTATTTCTTTTTCTTCTCTGATTGCCGTGGCTAAAAGTTCCAAAGCTATGTTGAATAATAGAGGTGAGAGTGGGCAACTTTGTCTTGTTTCTGATTTTAGTGAAAATATTTTCAGTTTTCCACCATTGAGGATGATGCTGGCAGTGGGTTTGTAATATATGGCCTTTATTATGTTGAGGAAAGTTCCCTCTATGCCTACTTTCTGCAGGGTTTTTATCATAAATATGTGTTGAATTTTGTCAAAAGCTTTGTCTGCATCTATTGAGACGATCGTATGCTTTTTCTCCTTCAATTTGCTAACATGGTGTATCACGTTGATTGATTTGCATAGATTGAAGAATCCTTGTGTTCCTGGGATAAACCTCACTTGATCATGGTGTATGATCCTTTTAATGTGCTTTTGGATTCTGTTTGCTATCATTTTCTTGAGGATTTTTGCATCTATGTTCATCAGTGATATTGGCCTGTAGTTTTCTTTCTTTGTGACGTCTTTGTCTGGTTTTGGGATCAGGGTGATGGTGGCCTGTAGAATGAGTTTGGGAGTGTTCCTCCCTCTGCTATATTTTGGAAGAGTTTGAGAAGGATAGGTGTTAGCTCTTCTCTAAGTATTTGATAGAATTCGGCTGTGAAGCCATCTGGTCCTGGGCTTTTGTTTGTTCGAATATTTTTAATCACAGTTTCAATTTTAGTGCTTTTGATTGGTCTGTTCATATTTTCTATTTCTTCCTGGTTCTGTCTCAGAAGGTTGTGCATTTCTAAGAGTTTGTCCATTTCTTCCAGGTTGTCCATTTTATTGGCATAGAGTTGCTTGTAGTAATCTCTTATGATTCTATGTTTTTCTGCAGTGTCAGCTGTTACTTCTCCTTTTTCATTTTTAATTCTATTGATCTGAGTTTTCTCCTCTTTTTTTTCTTTCTTTTTTTTTTTTTTGTGATACGTGGGTCTCTCACTGTTGTGGCCTCTCCCGTTGCGGAGCACAGGCTCTGGACGCACAGGCTCAGCGGCCATGGCTCACGGACCCAGCCACTCTGTGGCATGTGGGATCTCCCCGGACCGGGGCATGAACCCGTATCCCCTGCATCGGCAGGTGGACTCTCAACCACTGCGCCACCAGGGAAGCCCTCTCCTCTTTTTTTTTTTTGATGAGTCTGGGTAATGGTTTATCAATTTTTCATCTTCTCAAAGAACCAGCTTGTAGTCTTATTGATTTTTGCTATAGTTTCCTTTATTTCTTTTTCATTTATTTCTGATCTTATCTTTATTATTCTTTCCATCTGCTAACTTTCCAGATTTTCTTCTTCTTTCTCTAATTGCTTTAGGTGTAAGGTTAGGTTGTTTTATGAGATTTTTCTTGTTTCTTTAGGTAGGATTATATTGCTATAAACTTCCCTCTTAGAACTGCTTTTGCTGCATCCCATAGGTTTGGGGTCATCGTGTTTTTGTTGTCATTTGTTTTTAGGTATGTTTTGATTTCCTCTTTGATTTCTTCAGTGACCTCTTGGTTAGTTTAACCTCCATGTGTTTGTATTTTTTATAGATTTTTTCCTATAATTGATATCTAGTCTCATAGTGTTGTGGTCGAGAAATACCCTTGATACAATTTCAGTTTTCTTAAATTTACCAAGGCTTGATTTATGACCCAAGATATGATCTCTCCAGAAGAATCTTCCCTGAGCATTTGAGAAGAAAATGTATTCTGTTTGTTTTGGATGGAATGTCCTATAAATATCAATTAAGTCGATCTTGTTTAATGTATCATTAAAGCTTGTGTTTCCTTATTTGTTTTCATTTTGGATGATCTGTCCATTGGTGAAGTTTTGTGTTAAAGTTCCCTACTCTGATTGTGTTAATGTCTATTTCCCCCTTTATGGCTTTTAGCATTTGTCTCATGTATTGAGGTGCTCCTATGTTGGGTGTATAAATATTTACAACTGTTATATCTTCTTGGATTGATCCCTTGATCATTATATAGTATCCTTCTTTGTGTCTTATAATAGTCATTATTTGAAAGCCTATTTTGTCTGATATGGGAATTACTACTCCAACTTTCTTTTTATTTCCATTTGCATGTGATATCTTTTTCCACATACACTTTCAGTCTGTATGTGTCCCTTGATCTAAAGTATGTCTCTTGTAGACAGCATATATATGGGTATTGTTTTTGTATCCATTCAGCCAGTCTATGGCTTTTCGCGGAGCAATTAATCCATTTACATTTAAGGTAATTATCAATTTATATGTTCCTATTACCATTTTCTCAATTGTTTTGTGTTTTTTGTTGTAGGTCTTTTCCTTCTCTTTTTTTTCCTGCCTAGAGAAGTTCCTTTAGCATTTGTTGCAAAGGTGGTTTGCTGGTGCTGAATTCTCTTAGCTTTTGCTTGTCTGTAAAGGTTTTAATTTCTCCATTGACTCTGAATGAGATCCTTGCTGGGTAGACTAATCTTGGTTTTAGGTTTTTCACTTTCATTACTTTAAATATTTCCTGACACTCCCTTATGACTTGCAGAGTTTCTGCTGAAAGATCATCTCTTAACATTATAGGGATTCCCTTGTATGTTATTTGTTCTTCCCTTGCTCTTTTTAATATTTTTTTCTTTTTATTTAATTTTTGATAGTTTGGTTAATATGTGTCTTGGCGTGCTTCTCCTTGGATTTTTCCTGTATGGGGCTCTGCACTTTCTGGACTAGACTGACTATTTTCTTTCCCATATTAGGGAAGTTTTCAACTATAATATCTTCAAATATTTTCTCAGTCCCTTTCTTTTTCTCTTCTTCTTCTGGGACCCCTATAATTTGAGTGTTGGTGCATTTAATGTTGTCCCAGATGTCTCTGAAACTGTCCTCAATTCTTTTCATTCTTTATTCTGCTTCTGTGGTATTTATTTCCACTGATTGATCTTCCATGTGACTTATCCATTCTTCTGCCTCAGTTTTTCTGCTATTGATTCCCTCTAGAGAATTTTAAATTTCATTTATTTTATTGTTCATCATTGTTTGTTTGTTCTTTAGGTCTTCTAAGTCCTTTTTAAACATTTCTTTTATTTTCTCCATTCTATTTCTAAGATTTTGGATCATCTTATTGTCATTACTCTGAATTCTTTTTCAGGTAGACTGTGTATTTCCTATTCATTTGTTTCCTCTGGTGGCTTTTTACCTTGCTCATTCATCTACTGTGTGTTCTCTGTCTTCTAATTTTGCTTAACTTACTGTGTTTGGGGTCTCCTTTTCACAGGCTGCAGGTTCGTAGTTCCTGTTGTTTTTGGTGTGTGCCCCCAGGGGCTAAATTTGTTTCAGTGGGTTGTGTATGCTTCCTGGTGGAGGGGACTCTTACCTGTGTTTTGGTGGATGAGGCTGGATCTTGTCTTTCTGGTTAGCAGGACTGCGTCCGGTAATGTGTTTTGGGGTGTCTGAGACCTTACTACAATTTTAGGCAGCCTCCCTGCCAATGGGTGGGGTTGTGTTCCTTGTGTTGCTAGTTGTTTGGCATAGGGTGTCCAGCACTGAACCTTGCTGGTTATTGAGTGGATCTGGGTCTTGGCATTGAGACTGAGATCTCTGGGAGAACTTTTGTCATTTGATATTATGTGGACCTGGGATATGTCTGTTGGACCCATGTCCTGAACTCGGCTCTCCCACCTTAGAGGCACATGTCAAACCCCCAGCCTGAGCCAAAAGACCCTGTCAGCAACATGGCTCAGAATAAAATGGAGTAAAAAAGAAAGAAAGAAAAATAAAATAAAAATGTTATTAAAATAAAAAAATATTAAAAATGTAAGAAGTAATAAAAAAAAGAAAGAAAGGAAAAAGAGAGCAACCAAACCAAAAAACAAATCCACCAATGATAACAAGCACTAAAAACTATACTTAAAAAACCCCAAACAAACAAACAAAAAAAACCAGACAGACACTACCCTAGGACAAATGGTAAAAGCAAAACTATACACACAAAATTCCACAAAGAAGCTTAAATATACAAACTCACAAAAAGAGAAAAAGAAAAAATATATATATATTATTTTTTTTAAAAAAGGAAGAGAGCAATCAAATCAATAAACAAATCTACCAGTGATACTAAACTCTAAATACTAAGCTAAGATAAACATAGGACCAAAAACAAATTAGATGCAGAAAGCAAACCTCAAATCTACAGTTTCTCCCAAAGTCCACCACCTCAATTTTGGGATGATTCATTCTCTATTCAGATATTCCAGAGATGCTGGGTACATCAGGTTGATTGTTGATATTTTTTCTGCTGATCCTGAGGCTGCACGGAGAAATTTCCCTTTCTCACCTTTGTTCGCCCACTCCAGGGTTTCACCTTTGGATTTGGCCCCACCTATGCATGTAGGTTGCCTGAGGATGTCTTTTCTTCACACAGACAGGACAGGGTTAAAGGAGCAGCTGATTAGGGGGCTCTGGCTCACTCAGGCCAAAGGGAGGGAGAGGTATGGAATGTGGGGTGAGCCTGTGGCAGCAGAGGCTGGCATGACCTTGCACTAGCCTGAGGCATGCCGTGCATTCTCCGGGGGAAGTTGTTCCTGGACTAGAGGACCCTGGCAGTGGTGGGCTCACAGGCTCCTGGGTGGGGAGGTGTGGATGGTGACCTGTGCTTGCACACAGGCTTCTTGGTGGCTGCAGCAGCTGTCTTAGCATTTCATGCCCGTCTCTGGGGTCCGTGCTGATAGCCTTGGCTTGGGCCCATCTCTGGAACTTGTTTAGGCAGTAACCTGAATCCCCTCTCCTTACACACCCTGAAGCAATGGTCTCTTGCCTCTTAGGCAGGTCCAGACATTTTCCTGGACTCCCTCCCTGCTAGCTGTGGTGCATTAACCCCCTTCAGGCTGTGTTCACACAGCCAATACCAGTTCTCTCCTTGGTATCTGACCTCAGAAGCCAGAGCCTCAGCTCCCAGACTCCACCTGCCCTGGCAGGTAAGCAGACAAATCTCTCGGGCTGGTGAGAGTGGGTTGGCACTGATCCTCTGTGCGGGAATCTCCCTGCTTTGCCCTTTGCACCCCTACTGCTGTGCTCTCCTCTGTGGCTCAGAAGCTTCCCCTCCCCCACCCCCTGTCTCCACCAGTGAAGGGTCTTCCTAGTGTGTGGAAACTTTTCCTCCTTCACAGCTCTCTCCCAGAGGTGAGGTCCTGTCCCTATTCTTTTATGTCAGTTTTTTTTCTTTTGCCCTACCCAGGTACATGGGGAGTTTCTTGCCTTTTGGGAAGTCTGGGGTCTTCTGCCAGTGTTCTATAGGTGTTCTGTAGGAGTTGTTCCACATGTAGATGTATTTCTGATGTATTTTTGGGGAGGAAGGTGATCTCCACACCTTACCCCTCTGCCATATTGAAGGCCTCGGTAACTGCTCTGTTTTCTTCTGCCATTGGTCATTTGATAAGGATTACATTGAACCTGTAGATTACTTTGGGTATTATAGTCATTTGCACAATACTGATTCTTCCAATCCAGGAGCATAGTATATCTTTCCATCTGTTTATATCACCTTTGATTTCTTTCATCAGTGTTTTATAGTTTTCAGAAAACAGGTCTTTTGCCTCCATAGGTAGGTTTATTCCTAGGTATTTTATTCATTTTGTTGTGATGGTAAACAGGACTGTTTCCTGAATTTCTCTTTCTGATCTTTCACTGTTAGTGTATAGGAATGCAAGTGATTTCTGTGCATTAATTTTATGTACTACAACTTTACCAAATTCATTGATTATGTTTAGAAGTTTTCTGGTGGTATCTTTAGGATTTTCTATGTACAGTATCATGTCATCTGCAAACAGTGACAGTTTTACTTCTTCTTTTCCAATTTGTATTACTCTTATTTCTTTTTCTTCTCTGATTGCCGTGGCTAGACTTCCAATATTATGTTGAATAATAGTGGGAAGAGTGGTCATCCTTGTCTTGTTCCTGATCTTAGAGGAAATGCTTTCAGTTTTTCACCATTGAGAATGATGTTTTTTGTGTGTTTGTCATATATGGCTTTTATTATGTTGAAGTAGTTTCCCTCTATGCTCACTTTCTGGATAGTTTTTATTATAAATGGGTGTTGAAATTTTTGAAAAGCTTTTTCTGCATTTATTGAGATAATCATATGTTTTTTATGCTTTAATTTTTAATATGATGTATCAGATTGATTGTTTTGCATATATTGAAGAATCCTTGCATTCCTGGGATAAATCCCACTTGATCATGGTGTATGATCTTTTTAATGTGCTGTTGGATTCTGTTTGCTAGTATTTTGTTGAGGATTTTTGCATCTATGTTCATCAGTGATATTGGTCTGCAGTTTTCTTTTTTGTGTGACATCTTTGTCTGGCTTTGGTATCAGGGTGATGGTGCCCTTTTAGAATGAGTTTAGGAGTGTTCCTCCCTGTGCTATATTTTGTAAGAGTTTGAAAAAGATAGGTGTTAGCTTTTCTCTGAATGTTTGATAGAATTCGCCTGTGAAGCCATCTGGTCCTGGAGTTTTGTTTGTTGTAATATTTTTAATTACAGTTTCAATTTCATTACCTGTGATTGGTTGGTTTATATTTTCTAATTTTTCCTGGTTCAATCTTGAAAAGTTGTACCTTTCGAAGAATTTGCCCATTTTTTCCAGGTTGTCCATTTTATTGACATATAGTTGCTTATAGTAGTCTCTTATGATCCTTTGTTTTTCTGTGGTGTTAGATGTAATCCCTCCTTTTTCATTTCTAATTTTATTGATTTGAGTCCTCTCCCTTTTTTTCTTGATAAGTCTTGCTAAAGGTTTATCACTTTTTTTATCTTCTCAAAGAACCAACTTTTAGTTTTACTGATATTTGCTATTGGTTTTTTTCATTTCTATTTCATTTATTTCTGCTCTGATCTTTATGATGTCTTCCTTTCAACTAACATTGTGTTTTCTTTGTTTTTCTTTTTCTAGTTGCTTTAGTTGTAAGGTTAGATTGTTTATCTGAGCTTTTTCTTGTTTCTTGATGTGAGCTTCAATTTTTTTGTCATATAATTTTTTTTTTTTGATGGTTGGGGCTGTATTCCCATCTTACTGGTCCTTTGGCCTGAGGTGTCCAGCACTGGAGTTTGTAGGCAGTTGTGTAGAGCCGGGTCTTGGTGCTGAGATGAGAACCTCCAGGAGGCCTCACTCCAATTAATATTCCCTGAGGTTTGAGGTTCTTAGTCCAGTTGTTTGGACTTGGTGCTCCTACCACAGGAACTCAGGCCCAACACCCAGTGTGGGAAACAAAATCATGCAAGCTGTGTAGCACAGCAAAAGAAAAGAAAAAATGGAGTAGTACAATAACAAAGAATAAAAATATAATTGGAACAACAACAAGGTAAATCAAACCCACAACAGCAAAAAGAAAGACGATAAAAAAAAAGGGAACAAGCCCAAAGGAGCAGAACAATAATAAACTATGAAAAATAAATTAAAATTAGACAAATAAAAGATTTATTAGATAAAATAAAAATATAAATAGATCAATAAAAAGGTAAAACAGAATCCCAACCTAGAAGAATAAAACAAAAAATGACCATAAAAGGCCTTGGATATGGTGGGGTGGAGCTTAAGCAAAAGGTGGAACTTAGGCAGGGATGGGGTTTAAGGTGGGGAGAGACCTAGGAGGGGGTGATATTCAAGTGTGGGGTAGGGCCTAGGTTTAAGACTTCCATGGAAGGGGAGAGACAGCACAGTCAGAGGGGACCTCTGGAGTGTGGAGTTCTGGAGTTTGGAGGTAAGGCCTTGGGTGAGGGTGTGTGGTTGGGGTTTAAACCCAACGCTGTTGGAGCGGGTCTCAGATGGGGTCTCCAATTGCTGTGTGTAGAGGTAGGGCCCTGGGTGGGGATGTTGGGTGGGGGCTTGGGCTCTGCATGGCAGCAGGGAGGGCAAAGAACTAGGCCTGGGAACCCAACAGGCTCCCCAGTGCTGAAGTGGGCAGGGAAAGCACTGACCACACTCCCTTCCATTCCTCTGCCCCCCTAAGTGTCTCCCCTGTTCTTGCTGGACTCCTACACCTGTCCTGCCATGTGTAGGAACTCCTCTCCTCCCCCAGCCACCCCTCAGGGGTGCTGGTCCCATAGGCCCAGCCTCTACTTTTGCTCCCCCTTCCCTTCCTCCCACTCCCTCAGGACCTGCATGGCTGTAGGGAGCCTCTATGGGCAAAAGATAAGGCACAGGATCTCAGCAGGCTCTCAGAGGCCCAAGTGGGCAGGGGAAACACTGGCCAAACTCCCTTTTGATCCTCTGCATCCCCAACGGTCTCCCCCTTTCCCTCTCCAGGAGAGGGATCCCTTCCCCTCCTCCAGCTGCTCCTCAGGGATGCCAGTCCAACCTGCCTCCACTTCTCCCCTCCCTACTCCCATGTCCTACCTGGTTGCTGGGGGCTCCTCCCATCCCCTTAGGTGTCTGAGTTCCCCCACCAGTGCCTGGTAGGTGCCCTAGTTGTGTGGAGATGCAAATTCTTTGTCCTCCTAGTCTGCCATCTTGACTATGCCCTTTGTGGTCTCAGCTTAATACAAGGGATCTTCTATTTCATCCCTATGAAAACTTATGCTGATATTCTTAAATTTCATTGAAATGTTGGTTATTTGGTGTTCTCAGGGATAAATGCATATTCTTATTTCTTTGAAAATCAATCAATCTATCTATCTATCTATCATCTATCCATCACAACTATCTATTGTATTTAGCCCAGCATCTAACTCTTCCTTAACAGGATAATGGGAAAAAAGGTCAGAAAGAAGTCCTAGATCATCTCAAGATAAGACTAAAGCAAAACTAACCAAATTTTAGAACAAACCTTCCTTATGTAATTGGAATTAAAATAGCATGCAACATTTTCATATATAAAGGCAGAATATAATTTAATCATACAAATAATATGAGGACAATAACCAAGGAACAAAAATTTTACATAAATTGCTTGATTTAAAAAATGACCAAAAGTATAATATATGTTAAAATAAGCTAAAATTCTCCCTTTCTAACCTGATCAATAATGAGAGTTAATACAGAAAGAAACCAAGCATGTCTATATTAGGTCTTTTTTCCCCTGAGGCAACCTCCAGCTGCTTCCCCACAGGGAAGAGCACTAGAAGTTAGGAAATTCCACACTTCTAGAAGCCAGAGTCCTCTGAAAATACAAATCAAAATATAGTCTCCTCTAGGATACTGCTTCTTAAGACTCAAGAACCAGAAAATAATTTTCTGCATTCCAAGAACCAGGAGAGAAGGTAGGAAATGCATCCAACCATACTTCTTCATTGATCGTTGAGAAATTATAAGAGAGAGGAGGATCTCATTGTAACATAAACATCAAGGATAATCACTCGTCCATTCATGTGATTTCTAAATATTTGAATATGTATTACCTTTGTTAGCATCTGGCCTAGTTTATTGATGAATTTACTTTTGGTTTGAGGTTCTATTCTTTTGCTTTGTTAAATATATATGCAAACTTGAATGTTGGTGGTAATTAAGTGTTAAAATTTTCATTGTAATTATACTAACTAAGGATTAGACAACATCTTGTAAGTTAGATGTTTCAAGCTTAAGCAGGCACCCAGATAAAATCCTGTTATGACTTTGTACCCAATGTTCCAATGAATTGTTTATATTAAAATGTATACACTTGTACCGGCAGGTTAAAGATTTTGAATATTTATGATTTTGAGAAAACAAAGAGATACTGGTTAAATCATACACATATATTGTTAAAGTATGCGTTGTTGTTCCCCTACCGTAAAAGAAAGCCTTATGAAATTACAAGTGCTTTACTGAGGAGCCAGTATTACTTCCTCAGCATGAGTTGTAATGACTGTAATCCTATAGTCAGTGAAGTCATCATGTATCTGACCAGGGATCTATCAAAGATTTCCAGGGCCCTGGAACTTTTATCTCATCCTACTTGTTCATGCCTAAATTTCTCATCAAATTTTGATCTGTGTTCAATTTCCTTTGAGAGTAAATGTAGTCTAGATTTTTATAAGCTTCTTCTTATACCTTGAAATTAATCAAATCTCCAAAAGCAATTTTTAAACCAAAGGAGGATGAGGAAATGGCCCAAATCCTCCAGGACTGAGGAAAAGTAAACATGGGCAGAAGGAACAGGCTAAGACAAAAGGAGTCTAAGACAAACCTGCATTTAGCCTAGTGGTTCTCCCTGGCTTTGTTTCATATTCACCTGGAGATTTGAAAACAATACTGATGCGTGGGCCCTTCCTCTGTCTAGAGTGCTTTCAACATGTCACATAGATGCTTCTGATACATGGCTAGTATGAGAATCACTGCTTTACATACTGAATCCTGGGCTTCTCCTGAGGTAAGCCAAATGATTTGGCATTTATTCGCACTCCACATGGTGAGCTTCATTTACAGTTCTCTAACCATTTAATAAATATTTCATGTAAAATAAATTTGATGCAGTTCTTTTGAGAGAAAATTACTTTTTACCCCAAAAGTGTCATTCAGTAAGCATCAAGGTTGGTGAAAACATGAAGAATGTAAACATCACCAAATGCATGCATGAACTGTCACTGTCACTAAAGTGGAGAGATCCAGCTGATATAATTCCACAACAGAAAATGCAAGGGAATTTTTTTCCCCTGAATTCCCAAAGCTGAGGAAGAAGAAGCTGAAAATGCAAGTCTTTGTATCCTCCAATACATGTTATGAAAACCCTTGGAGTTTTTTGGATCCTTTGTAATAGAGGGAGAGAAAAAGAAAGAAAAAAATAAATAAAGGGATCTGACAACACAACTATAAAGATGGCAGATGCTGAATGTAACATGTACTGCAAGAGTATTTATCAGAGCAAAGTTAATGTTTTAACAGATAAAATGTTCTAATTAAACTCTAATAAAATTTTCCTTCCTAAAAGAAGTAAAGCCATTTTTATCTCCCTAAGTCTTCAGAGGAAGCTCTGTTATCAGAATCAAATTCTTCTAATTCAGCTACTCCACAGAGAAATCTAAAATTCCAAAGCAAGATTTTATTCCTGTGAATACATTTTTTCTTAGAAGTTATTTTTACATATTAAAGACAATAGTATGGTGCAAATGCAGTTGGAAGCCTTGAAGAATGGTCTGTTATTATTCGGCATTGTCTATAATTAATATCAATTAGAATCTATTACATTTAATAGACTTTGAGTTATTGAGTTTAATTCAATTTCAATAAATTTCAATTAAGTGCAATTTGTTTCCATTACTTTTATTAATTCCAGTCACTTTCAATTACCTTCAATTAATTTAATTTACTGGCAATATATGTTCAGGTAATTACCTATTACTTTCAATTAGTTTCTATTCATTTCAATGGGCTTCATTTGCTGCTAACTGATTTCATAAAAATAAATGTGCAGCTATGATATAGTTTCTATATTCTACAGTCATACAAACTAATTAGATCTGCATTCAAACTTACCATAACACAATTAGACCACTATTCAATCTGCATACAATCAGTATTAACTTCTACTCATCTTCTCCCTGGGTTGATGTATCTGAGAAGCCTAGCCTGCTATGGAGAGTCTGGCATTTGCAGAGATGTCAGAACTTTCAATTGATTGATTCATTGATCAATTGTCTCTGCTTTGTATCTAGAATCTGTGAGGTACTGGAGGTAATAGAGGAAAAATAAAGTACATTTAGGAGATTACAACAGGACTTCCCCCAAACAATTACACTGATGTTTGATGGAATGGTCTGGATATGTCTTATTCACTATGGTACTCACAGCATGAACACAACACTTCACAGACTAGGTATTCAACAAATCTCATGAATATTTTCTGAAGCTGTCAGTAAAATCGGTATTTAGGTGGAGAAGCAGGGTAATCAGGACAAACTCTGAGTCTCACACTTAGTTATGGACATGTTCTCTCTATGGAAGGAAAAACTCATTAAATTATCAATTACTAGTGTTAGAGGAAAAAATAAGACATCTTTTAGTCTAATATTCTGCTATTTAAGTTTTTGCAGTCAAGTAAGTGATGTATTTAATGTGTATATTACATTACTAATTCTACAGGTAACAACCTTACCTGTTCAACCTAGGGAACATCTGCATTGAAAAACTATCAACACATAGCTTGCAGAGCACTTTAGCCTCTGTGGACATATTTCATGCTTCTAAGAACCTTATGAAGGGGACAGTGCAAATTTTGTTATTTGCTTTGAGAAATTAAACTATATTGTGGTGAAATCGTTCATTCAATAATGGATAACTAGGCAATGGTGGGGTTCAGGCAAAAATAGTCATAATGACAGAAAAATCCAGACATAGGGTAGTTTTGAGTGCTACTATTTAGGAACAGAAGCATTTCATATCTGTAGGTAAAAAAATCCAGACCACTCTCCCTACGATGATGAATAAGTTCTGTGGTCCAAGCTATGCAAAGCAGGCAGCTTATGTGCCTTGGAGAGACACATAGAACAAATGACTCACTTACTAGGCCTCCTGTTTCCTCCATTCAAAGCTTCCTCAGAAAAATGTACCTGCCTGAATGATAGTGGCTGGTTGTGTGACAGCTGGATAAAGCACATTTCATGAATGGAGCATAACACCCTTCCAGAGGAGTGCCTGTTGCTTGTTGCCTGCAAGAAGAGATGGCTTTGAGCAGAGTTATTTGGCAGCAGGGCAATGCTCAAGCACAAGAAGACTTGGCGGATTCCCAACATATCTCTGACAGAAAATTTACTGTGAGAACAGAGAGGAGGCTGAATCCAAATCAAGTTGTCAGAGCCCTTCATCTAAGATGTGGGAGGTCATGAGATGGAAACCAGGGACTATTAAGGTCAAAAGGAAAATTGGCTAGAGAGAATGACAGAGTCATTTGAAATGAGCTTGGAGGAATCTCATCCTGGGAGATTCCCACTGGCAGAGATGACCCTTCCCATAGTTGCTTGCTGAAAGCAAAAATGGAGACAAGAGAAGGTGTAGACCATCAAAAACCCAAACATTTAACAAATTGGGTCAGCGACTATATACAACTAATCCATAATCACTTTGCCATTTTATATTCTATTTCTCTAGACCTATCCTAAGTTAACATAATAAATATTTCCATAAATGTTCAGTGAGTGTCCCTATGCTCCCCAGGACATATTCTTTTCCCCATGTAACTGCTCCAAATAATTCAAACATCATTCCCACCATGCCCACATTGCCTCCCTCTCAACTCTCCACCAATCTGAATGCTACTCATCCTCCAAGGTCTGTAGATATCAAGTGTTAAGTCTTTCAAAAAGTCTCCCTCACTGATATCAGTGAACTTCAATGCACATAAATTTATAAACATTTATTGAGCTCTGAGTACATGCCAGGAAAATGAGAATTAAATTGTGTCCTCAACTCTGTTATGCTCTGGATTTCTCAATATAATAGAGGTAATAATATAAAAACTTTCCATTACTTTCTAAATATTCATTTTATTTCCATGTATAGTTGTTAAGTTTTTGATCATTTTAATCTAAGTATAGATTCATGTGGTCTGCCATGATCATGGTTTCTTCTTTGTATGGGGTGAGGGGAGATATCCATGAATTGTCAGAGCCAAAAAATATGAGAGCATTTCTTTATGTCAAATAAACATAGTTCTGTCAAATGATGATGAAAGAGTATAACATTGACCTTCTGACAAGATATCAAAACTAAATGAAGTATATCAGGGACTTGTAAATTTTGAATCCAGAGATGTCTTTGGTTTCTGCCTGTGGGTAATTGTCTTCATTCTGTTAGTCTTTGGTATTGGGTCAAGTTTATATTTATGTTTGCTTTCCCCTGTTTCTAATTTTGGAGCTCATCTTAACTGTAAACATAGGAAGACAGAAAAGGGTATATGTCTCTGCTTGGCCTAGTTTTAAATCAAGAATAGAAACAATATCAGGAATAGAAACAATGTCTTCCTGAAAAGTGTTATAGACAGTAGCAGCAGAAATCACAATAAGAGAACCTCTAGGAGAAGGTGGAGCCAAAAGAAGAGGCTGGGGGCTATTTATTAAGACCCTTCTCCCTACCTGGATTGTTCTTTGACCAAGCATTGGAGAAAAATGAGTGTGTAAGTTTAATATGAGGGACTTTCCATTATGAAGACTTCTGCCTCCTTTTAAAGAAAATGAGATCTTTGTGATATATGGATGATAGAAGCATACATGTGCTTAAGGGTTTACAATTCATTTTTGTGTGTATTTAAGCCATGAAGGGTGGTTATTGTAACAGGCTCTCAGTTGACCTCCCTCCCTTCTGGCACTCTCTCCTCTAGTCTTTTCAGCAAACAGTTGGTGGACTCATCTCCATTAATAGTACCTTTGACATGTCGCTGCCAAAATCATAAACTTCCATTTGGCTTTATTTCTTACCACATCACTTTCAAAAACTCCTACTAGACTCATTGGGTCTTTTCATCCTTCTCATCTATCCATTGCTTCTCATCTCTGAATTCACAGACCCATCTTCTCACTCTCACTCTCACATCTTTCCATGCCCTCTAAATGTTTTATCTCATCCATTCTTGCTTCTTAAGCTCTATGAATCTTCTAAAATTGTACAAAAATTTGCTTTATCTTAAAGCTGATTATGACTATAAAACCTTCCATTCTTGGGACCATCCCTACAAGCACAGATGATAAAGCACTGGTATAATAATGTCAATATGCCATGTTGAATTCTTTAATTACAAGGAGACTGATAACTGCCACAAACAGGATCCTTGACTTATATAACTTCTGCATACTCTTCAGACCATATCAACAATGAAAGATGGCAGAAGGCCTCTCAGTATCTTCTGAAATACCTGCTTTCTTCCCTCTCAAGGAGGGTAAGGCAATGTTTTATTGAAGTGATTAGACTAAAATCTGGCATGGATCAAAAAGCACCTGTGTTTGATGAGAAGGGATCAGTTAGCTTGAATGTCCACATCCACTGGATATAAATTTGTATTTGTTTTTTTCTGCTGAGATATCTAAAATATATTCCAGATAAGTGAAGCCTATGATTTTCTTAAGTTTCAGAAATCTTAATGCTTTTTGTATCAGTATAAAACAAAACTTTCCAAATCTTTCAAATCATTCAAATCATTGAGGGTTAGATTAATCTGAGTTTCTAGAATTTTGCACTTTGTATCCGTGTCTTTGTGTAATCATTTGTGGGCAAAGTGTTTTTGTTTCCAATGAATGTGTCTACAAAACCCTTCATAGACTGCTCTTTTCTTTCTGCAATCTTAGTGGAGAATTTATGCCCCAGGGCTTGAGACCTCCTCACATAATTCAATAAAACACCATCTTATTGATTCCAAATACCTCAGAAACCTCAAGGTCTCTAATAGTCTCAGAAGAATAGCTGACCAAGAGACAAAGGAAGGTAGATTTTAACTACTTGTGGTAAGAAATTAGATCAATGAAAAGAAGACAACTTCACATGTAGACATAATTCAGCATGTCCAACGTCTGCATTGCATCTGTACAGCAAAAGTTTCAACCAGGACCTTAGGCAAGACCTCTCTGACACTCTGGGTCCTGATCTATAAAACAAAGAAATTGAACCCAATTTTACGTGTTTTTCTTTTAATTCTACCACTCTATATTTCTATAATATGCAGGTTATGCTGTTTTCTTCCCTTCACTACCACCAGATGCATTTTAAAAACCTTCTTTGCTCTTTGAGACACAAGAGGGAAAAATTTACAAACTCCACCACCTTGCCTTGCCCTTTAGCTTTTAGTTCATTTTGGCTAATGGGAGGCCTTGGCAGGAGCTCAGAGGAAGGGAAGAGAGCTATGTTGTTATATGTCTTCCCTACACTCTGCCTCTTCAGGGTCATGTTTTCTAGTAGTAGCCAGTAGCCATGTCTCTCTGCAATTACAACTCATGTCAATTAGCAGATCTTCCCCAACTATTATCTCTCACAGGGCACTAGGTAACACTAGCTTCTCCCCTTGCTCCTTCAGGCCCAAGTTGACAATAGCTTCCAATTTTTTCTAATCTCTAGGTCAATTCTCTTAACTCTATTTACATTTTAGTAATTAATTCCTTTTACAGTCACATGAGCCACCAGAGTTGAAATTGTGTTTCCTGCCAGGACCTTGACTGATATGTATGATTAGATAGTA
Source organism: Tursiops truncatus (assembly GCF_011762595.2). Taxonomy (NCBI): domain Eukaryota; kingdom Metazoa; phylum Chordata; class Mammalia; order Artiodactyla; family Delphinidae; genus Tursiops; species Tursiops truncatus. The sequence goes on from NC_047046.1 coordinate 59,425,797, forward strand.
TTGATAATATTTTTAAAGGTAAAACAATGAAAACACTATGACATAAATCATTTGAATGGAGTGGATAATAGAAAGTTTTATATTCTTTCCCTAATAGAGACTGAATCACTGAACTATGTAGGAATCAGGAGAAAGATCCCCTTTCCTTTCTTTCCTTGGTATCCAGATTGATCTGTGATAGAAAGGAATTGGTAGGCAGAGGATGGGGATGGAGCAGTAAATAAGATGCAACATATTTCCATAAAATAAATAACATTATAAATGATACACAGTATTACTTGCTGTTGCTTCTATATAATAAAGTATATTAATGTCCTATTGCTCCTTTAACAATTTATAACAAACTTGGCAGCTTAAAACAACATACATGTATTCTCTTATAGTTCTGGAAGCAAGAAGTCCAAATCCATTTCACTGGGCTGAAATCAAGGTATTGGCAGAGCTATGGTCCTTCCAGTGGATCCAAGGGGAAAATCCTATTTCTTTGCCTTTACAGCTTCTAGAGTTGCATTCCTTGTATTTCTTGGCTCATACCCCTTCCTCTATCTGAAAATCTTGCAGCATAATGTCTTCCTTCAGTGGTCATATTGACTTCTACTCTCATACTCTACTCTGTCCCCCTCATAAGAACACTGGTGACTACATTGAGGGCCCATCAAGATAATCTATGATAATTTGTCCAGTGCAAGATCCTTAAGTTAATCATATCTGCAAGGTTTCCTTTGTTTTATTTAAGGTAATATTTATAGATTCAAGGGGCTAGGATGCATATATCTTTGGAGGCTCTTATTCAGCTTACCACAGTGTGATGGCTGATTATTTGTGTTTGCTTGACTGGGCCACAGATTTTCCAAATATTTGGTCAAACAGTAATTTGATTGTGTCTATGAGTGGGTTTCTGGATGTGATTAACATTTGAATGGGTAGACAGAGTAAATCATATTGCCCTCCTTAATGTAGGTGGGCCCCATCCAATCAGTTGAAGGCCTGAAAAGAACAAAAAGACTTACCCTTCCATGACTAAGGGGGAACTTTCTCCTGCCCAACCACATTGAGTGGGGACTTCTTAGGGTTTTTGTTTTTTTTACAGTTTTGGACTCAAATTGAAACATCAGCACTTCCTGGGTCTACAGCCTACCAGCATTTGGACTGCAGTTACACCATCATCTCTCTTGAGTCTCAAGCCTACATACTTAAATGGAAACTTACACCATTGGGTCTACCCAGCTTGCTGACTACAAATCTTGGGAGTTGTCAGCCTCCATACCCACAACTTCATACATTCCTTATAATCAATCTTTCTTTCTTTCTTTCTTTCTTCCTTCCTTCCTTCCTTCCTTCCTTCCTTCCTTTCTTTCTTTCTTTCTTTCTTTCCTTTCTTTCTATCTTTCTTTCTTTCTTCTTTCTTTCTTTCTGTTTTATTTATTTATTTATTTTTAACACCTTTATTGGGGTATAATTGCTTTACAACGGCGTGTTAGTTTCTGTTTTATAACAAAGTGAATCAGTTATACATATACATATGTTCCCATATCTCTTCCCTCTTGCGTCTCCCTCCCTCGCACTCTCCCTATCCCACCCCTCCAGACGGTCACAAAGCATCAAGCTGAGCTCCCTGTGCTATGCAGCAGCTTCCCACTAGCTATCTACCTTACGTTTGGTAGTGTATATATGTCCATGCCTCTCACTCGCTTTGTCACAGCTCACCATTCCCCCTCCGCCTATCCTCAATTCCATTCTCTACTTGGTCTGTGTCTTTTTTCCTGTCTCACCGCTAGGTTCTTCATGACATTTTTTTTTCTTAAATTCCATATATATGTGTTAGCATACGGTATTTGTCTTTCTCTTTCTGACTTACTTCACTCTGTATGACAGACTCTAGGTCTATCCACCTCATTACAAATAGCTCAATTTCGTTTCTTTTTATGGCTGAGTAATATTCCATTGTGTATATGTGCCACATCTTCTTTATCCATTCATCCAATGATGGGCACTTAGGTTGTTTCTGTCTCTGGGCTATTGTAAATAGAGAGGCAATGAACATTTTGGTATATGACTCTTTTTGAATTATGGTTTTCTCAGGGTATATGCCCAGTAGAGAGATTGCTGGGTCATATGGCAGTTCTATTTGTAGTTTTTGAAGGAACCTCCATACTGTTCTCCACAGTGGCTGTACCAATTCACATTCCCATCAGCAGTGCAAGACTGTTCCCTTTTCTCCACACCCTCTCCAGCATTTATTGTTTCTAGATTTTTTGATGATGGCCATTCTGACTGGTTTGAGATGATATCTCATTGTAGTTTTGATTTGCACTTCTCTAATGATTAAGATGTTGAGCATCCATTCATGTGTTTGTTGGCAGTCTGTATATCATCTATGGAGAAATGTCTATTTAGGTCTTTGGCCCATTTTTGGATTGGGTTGTTTGTTTTTTTGTTACTGAGCTGCATGAGCTGCTTGTAAATTAAACCTTTGTCAGTTGCTTCATTTGCAAATATTTTCTGCCATTCTGAGGGTTGTCTTTTGGTCTTGTTTATGGTTTCCTTTGCTGCACAAAAGCTTTTAAGTTTCATTAGGTCCCATTTGTTTATTTTTGTTTTTATTTCCATTTCTCTAGGAGGTGGGTCAAAAAGGATCTTGCTGTGATTTATGTCATAGAGTGTCCTGCCTATGTTTTCCTCTAACAGTTTCATAGTTTCTGGCCTTACCTTTAGGTCTTTAATCCATTTTGAGCTTATTTTTGTGTATGGTGTTAGGGAGTGATCTAATCTAAAACTTTTACATGTACCTGTCCAGTTTTCTCAGCACCACTTATTGAAGAGGCTGTCCTTTCTTCACTGTACATTCCTGCTTCTTTTCTCAAAGATAAGGTGACCATATGTGTGTGGGTTTACCTCTGGGCTTTCTATCCTGTTCCATTGATCTATCTTTCTGTTTTAGTGCCAGTACCTACTCTTTTGATTACTGTAGCTTTGTAGTATAGTCTGAAGTCAGGGAGCCTGATTCCTCCAGTGCCGTTTTTCGTTCTCAAGATTGCTGTGGCTATTCGGGGTCTTTTGTGTTTCCATACAAATTGTGAAATTTTTTGTTCTGGTTCTGTGATAAATGCCAGTGGTAGTTTGATAGGGATTGCATTGAATCTGTAGATTGCTTTGAGCAGTAGCGTCATTTTTACAGTGTTGATTCTTCCAATTCAAGAACATGGTATATCTCTGCATCTATTTGTATCATCTTTAATTTCTTTCATCAGTGTCTTATAGTTCTCTGCATACAGGTCTTTTGTCTCCTTAGGTAGGTTTATTCCTAGATATTTTATTCTTTTTGTTGCAATGGTAAATGGGAGTGTTTCTTTGCTTTCCCTTTCAGATTTTTCATCATTAGTTTATAGGAATGCAAGAGATTTCTGTGCATTAATTTTGGACCCTGCAAAATAACCAGTTTCATTGACTAGCTCTAGTAGTTTTCTGGTAGCATCTTCAGGATTCTCTGTGTATAGTATCATGTCATCTGCAAACAGTGACAGATTTATTTTTTCTTTTCCTAGTTAGATTCCTTTTATTTCCTTTTCTTCTCTGATTGCTGTGGCTAAAACTTCCAAAACTATGTTGAATAAGAGTGGTGAGAGTGGGCAACCTTGTCTTTTTCCTGATCTTAGTGGAAATGCTTTCAGTTTTTCAACATTGAGGATGATGTTGGCTGTGCGCTTGTCATATATGGCCTTTATTTTGTTGAGGAAAGTTCCCTCTATGCCTACTTTCTGCAGGGTTTTTATCATAAATCAGTGTTGAATTTTGTCAAAAGATTTCTCTGCATCTATTGAGATGACCATATGGATTTTCTCCTTCAATTTGTTAATATGGTTTATCACATTGATTGATTTGCATATATTGAAGACTCCTTGCATTCCTGGAATAAACCCCGCTTGATCATGGTGTATGATCCTTTTAATGTGCTGTTGGATTCTGTTTGCTAGTATTTTGTTGAGGATTTTTGCATCTATGTTCATCAGTGATATTGGCCTGTAGTTTTCTTTCTTTGTGACATCCCTGTCTGGGTTTGGTATCAAGGTGATGGTGGCCTTGTACAATGAATTTGGGAGTGTTCCTCCCTCTGCTATATTTTGGAAGAGTTTGAGAAGGATAGGTGTTAGCTCTTCTCTAAATGTTTGGTAGAATTTGCCTGTGAAGCCATCTGGTCCTGGGCTTTTGTTTGTTGGAAGATTTTTAATCACAGTTTCAATTTCAGTGCTTGTGATTGGTCTGTTTATATTTTCTATTTCTTCATGATTCAGTCTTGACACATTGTGCATTTCTAAGAGTTTGTCCATTTCTTCCAGGTTGTCCATTTTATTGGCATAGAGTTGCTTGTAGTAATCTCTCATGATCTTTTTTATTTCTGCAGTGTCAGTCGTTACTTCTCCTTTTTCATTTCTAATTCTATTGATTTGAGTATTCTCCCTTTTATTGTTGATGAGTCTGGCTAATGGTTTATCTACTTTGTTAATCTTTTCAAAGAACCAGCCTTTAGTTTTTCATCTTTGCTATCATTTCCTTCATTTCTTTTTCATTTATTCCTGATCTGATTTTTATGATTTCTTTCCTTCTGCTAACTTTGGGGGTTTTTGTTCTTCTTTCTCTAATTGCTTTAGGTGCAAGGTTAGGTTGTTTATTCGAGATGTTTCCTGTTTCTTAAGGTGGGCTTCTATTGCTATAAACTTCCCTCTTAGAACTGCTTTCACTGCATCCCATAAGTTTTGGGTTGTCGGGTCTCCATTGTCATTTGTTTCTAGGTATTCTTTTATTTCCTCTTTGATTTCTTCAGTGATCACTTCATTATTAAGTAGTTTATTGTTTAGCCTCCATGTGTTTGTATTTTTTACAGATCTTTTCCTGTAATATCTAGTCTCATAGTGTTGTGGTTGGAAAAGATAATTGATATAATTTCAATTGTCTTAAATTTACCAAGGCTTGATTTGTGACGAAAGATATGATCTATCCTGGAGAATGTTCCCTGAGCACTTGAAAAAAATGCGTATTCTGTTGTTTTTGGATGGAATGTCCTATAAATATCAATTAAGTCCATCTTGTTTAATGTATCATTTAAAGCTTGTGTTTCCTTATTTATTTTTATTTTGTATGAGCTGTTCATTGGTGAAAGTGGGGTGTTAAAGTCCCCTACTCTGAATGTGTTACTGTCGATTTCCCCTTTCATGGCTGTTAGTATTTGCCTTATGTATTGAGGTGCTCCTATGTTGGGTGCATAAATATTTACAATTGTTATATCTTCTTGGATCGATCCCTTGATCATTATGTAGTGTCCTTCTTTGTCTCTTCTAATAGTCCTTATTTTAAAGTCTATTTTGTCTGATATAAGAATTGCTACTCCAGCTTTCTTTTGGTTTCCATTTGCATGGAATATCTTTTTCCATCCCCTTATTTTCAGTCTGTATGTGTCTGTAGCTCTGAAGTGGGTCTCTTGTAGACAGCATATATATGGGTCTTGTTTTTGTATCCATTCGCCAATCTTTGTCTTTTGGTGGGAGCATTTAGTCCATTTACATTTAAGGTAATTATCAGTATGTATGTTCCTATTCCCATTTTCTAAATTGTTTTGTGTTCGTTATTGTAGGTCTTTTCCTTCTCTTGTGTTTCTTGCCTAGATAAGTTCCTTTAGCATTTGTTGTAAAGCTGATTTGGTGGTGCTGAACTCTATCAGCTTTTGCCTTTCTGTAAAGGTTTTTAATTTCTCCATCAAATCTGAATGAGATCTTTCCTGGGTAGAGTAATCTTCTTTGCAGCTTTTTCTCCTTCATCACTTTCAATCTGTCCTGCCAATCCCTTCTGGCTTGCAGAGTTTCTGCTGAAAGATCAGCTGTTAACCTTATGGGGATTCCCTTGTCTATTATTTGTTTTTTTCCCCTTGCTGCTTTTAATGTGCTTTCTTTGTATTTAATTTTTGACAGTTTGATTAATATGTGTCTTGGTATATTTCTCCTTGGATATATCCTGTATGGGACTCTCTGTGCTTCCTGGACTTATTCACTATTTTCTTTCCCTTATTAGGGAAGTTTTAAACTGTAATCTCTTCAAATATTTTCTCAGTACCTTTCCTTTTCTCTTCTTCTTCTGGAAACCCTATAATTCGAATGTTGGTGCATTTAATATTGTCCCAGAGTCTCTGAGACTGTCCTCAGTTCTTTTCATTGTTTTTTCTTTATTCTGCTCTGCAGTAGTTATTTCCACTATTTTATCTTCCATGTCATTTATCCATTCTTCTGCGTCAGTTATTCTGCTATTGATCCCATCTAGAGTAGAGTATTTTTCATTTCATTTATTGTGTTGTTCATTGTTGTTTGTTTCATCTTAACTCTTCTAGGTCCTTGTTAAATGTTTCTTGCATTTTGTCTATTCTATTTCCAAGATTTTGGATCATCTTTACTATCGTTATTCTGAATTCTTTTTCAGGTGGACTGCCTATTTCCTCTTCATTTGTTATGTCTGGTGGATTTTTATCTTGCTCCTTCATATGCGGTGTGCTTTTCTGTCTTCTCATTTTGCTTATCTTACTGTGTTTGGTGTCTCCTTTTTGCCGGCTGCCGGTTCGTAGTTCCCGTTGTTTTTGATGTCTGTCCCCAGTGGCTAAGGTTGGTTCAATGGGTTGTGTAGGCTTCCTGGTGGAGGGCACTAGTGCCTGTGTTCTGATGGATGAGGCTGGATCTTTTCTCTCTTGTGAGCATGTCTACGTCTAGTGGCGTGTTTTGGGGTGTCTGTGAACTTATTATGATTTTAGGCAGCCTGTCTGCTAATGGATGGTGCTGTGTTCCTGTTTTGCTAGTTGTTTGGCATAGGGTGTTCAGCACTGTTGCTTGCTGGTCGTTGAGTGAAGCTGGGTGCTGGCATTGAGATGGAGATCTCTGGGATATTTTCACCATTTGATATTATGTGGAAATGGGAGATCTCTTGTTGAACAGTGTCCTGAAGTTGGCTCTCACACCTCAGAGGCACAGCACTGACTCCTGTCTGCAACACCAAGAGCCTTTCATCCACACGACTCAGAATAAAAGGGAGAAAAGCTAGAGAGAAAAATTAGTAGAAGTAGGAAGAAATGATGGAAGGAAGGAAGGAAGAAAGAAGGGAAGAAAGAAGGAAAGAAAGTAAGGAGGGAGGGAAGGAGGGATGGTGGGAGGAAGGAGGGAAGGAAGGAAAAAAGAAAGAAAGGAGATAAAGTAAAATAAAGTAAAGTAAAATTTAATAAAGGTATTAAATTAAAAAATAATTATTAAGAAAATAAATAAAAAAAAAACGGATGGATATAACCTTAGGACAAATGGTGGAAGCAAAGCTATACAGACAAAATCTCATACAGAAGCATACACATACACAGTCACAAAAATAGGAAAAGTGGATAAAATCAAAAATCTTGCTCTCAGAGTCCACCTCCTCAATTTGAGATGATTCATTGTCTAAAGGAGGGAAATAAGGAAAGAAAGAAAGAAAGAAAGAAAGTAGATAAAGTAAAATAAAGTTATTAAAATCAAAAATAATTATTAAAGAAAAATTAAAAAAAAGAAAAGGACAAAGGGAACCCTAGGACGAATGGTGGAAGCAAAGCTAAACAGACAAAATCTCACACAGAAGCATACACACACACACTCACAAAAAGAGGAAAAGGGGAAAACATCCTAAATTTTGCTCTCAAAGGCCACATCCTGAATTTGGGATGATTCGTTGTCTGTTCTTGTATTCCACAGATGCAGGGTACATCAAGTTGATTGTGGAGCTTTAATCCACTGCTCCTGAGGCTGCTGGGAGAGATTTCCCTTTCTCTTCTTTGTTGTCACAGTTCCCAGATTTGGACCCACCTCTGTGTGTAGGTCACCGAAGGGCATCTCTTTTTCAGTCAGACAGGATGGGGTTAAAGGAGCTGCTGTTTTGGGGGCTCTGGCTCACTCAGGCCAGGGGGAGGGAGAGACACGGAGTGCAAGGTGAGCCTGCGGTTGCAGAGGTCAGCGTGATGTTGCACCAGCCTATGCGTTTTCCCTGGGAAGTTGTCTCTGGATCCCAGGAACCTGGCAGTGGCGGGCTGCACAGCCTCCCCGGAAGGGAGGTGTGAATAGTGACCTGTGCTCTCACACAGGCTTCTTGGTGGTGGCAGCAGCAGTCTTAGTGTCTCCTGCCCGTCTCTGGGGTCCTCACTTTTAGCCGCGGCTCATGCCCGTCTCTGGAGCTCCTTTAAGCAGCACTCTTAATCCCCTCTCCTCGTGCACCAGGAAACAAAGAGGGAAAAAAATTCTCTTGCCTCTTCGGCAGCTCCAGACCTTTTCCTGGACTCCCTCCCAGCTAGCTGTGGTGCACTAACCCCTTCAGGCTGTGTTCACGCCACCAACCCCAGTCCTCTCCCTGTGATCCAACCAATGCCCAAGCCTCAGCTCCCAGCCCCACCCACCCTGGCAGGTGAGCAGACAAACCTCTCTGGCTGGTGAGTGCCGGTCGGCACCGATCCTCTGTGCGGGAATCTCTCCACTTTGCCCTCCCCATCCCTGTTGCTGTGCTCTCTTCCATGGTGCCGAAGCTCCCCCACTCCGCCACCTGCAGTCTCCGCCCAGGAAAGGGCTTCCTAGTGTGTGGAAACCTTTCCTCCTTCACAGCTCCCTCCCACTGGTGCAGGTCCCATCCCTATTATTTTGTCTCTGTTTTTTCTTTTGCCCTACCCAGGTACATAGGGAGTTTCTTGCCTTTTGGGAGGTCTGAGGTCTTCTGCGAGTGTTCAGTAAGTGTTCTGTGGGAGTTGTTCCTCGTGTAGATGTATTTCTGGTGTATCTGTGGGGAGAAATGTGATCTCCACATCTTACTCTTCTGCCATCTTCCCCTCGCCCTCTTTCTTTCTTTCTTTCCTATTTTTCTTTCTTTTCTTTCTTTCTTTCTTTCTTGCTTGCTTGCTTGCTTGCTTGCTTTCTTCTTTCTTTCTTCTTTTCTTTCTTTCTTTCTCTCCCTTCTTCAATATACAACTCTTATTTTTCTGTTTCTCTGGAGAACCCTGACCAATATACACAGATGGCCTTTTAATCTGTTATCTAAGTACTCCTCATGTCTTGATTAGTGTGGGACTCACTTAAAAATCTAAGAAAAGGATGGAAATTTGAGAATATCTTAGAAATATAAAAATTAATGGTACAAGAGCATGAGGAAGTATATGTCAACAGCTGAAGTATAAACTCCAAAAAAGCATACAATATAAGCTGCTTTAAAATCTTCAGGATAAGGATTGTGTGCAATGGTTTTTCAGCAAATATAATGACTAGAGTATTAGAGTGTTATGATTAATTGGATAAAGTTAATGGCCAGATATATAGAAACTTCTCCCATTGCATCAAAATGAATGAAATGCCCAGCAATAAACGTATGTAAGTTGGAAAAAGATATGTACTCTGAAAATTATAAGATGTTGATGAGAGAAATTGAAGGTGATGCAAACAGATGAAAAGATATACCATGTTCTTGGACTGGAAGAATCAATATTTTTAAGATGACCAGTCTACCCTAAACAGTCTACAGATTCAGTGAAATCCCTATCAAATTACCAATGACATTTTCCACATAACTGGAAGAAAGAAGTTTAAAATGTGCATGGAAACACAAAAGACAACAAATAGCCAAAATAATCTTGAGAAAGAAGAATGGAGCTGGAGGAATCATGCTCCCTGACTTCAGACTATACTATAAAGCTCCAGTAATCAAATAGTATGGTATTGGCACAAAAACAGATACATAGAACAATGAAATAGGATAGAAACCAATGCACTTATGGTCAAGTAACCTATGACAAAAGAGGCAAAAATATACAACATAGAAACGACAATCTCTTCAATAAGTGGGGCTGGAAAAACTGGACAGCTACATGTAAAAGAATGAAATTAGAACATTCTCTAACACTGTATACAAAAATAAACTCAAAATCGATTAAAGGCCTAAATGTAAGAGTGGATACTATAAACTCTTAGAGGAAAACATAGGCAGGATTCTTTCTGACACAAACTGCAGCAATATTTTTTTGGATCCATCTCCTAGAGCAATGGAAATAAAAGTAAAAACAAACAAATGGGACCTAATTAAACTTAAAAGCTTTTGTATAGCACAGGAAACCATAAACAAAATGAAAAGACCACCTCGGGAGTGGGAGAAAACATATGCAAACAATGTGACTGACAAGGGATTATTTCCAAATTATACAAAAATCTCAGACAGCTCAATATAAAACAAACAAACAATCCAATTAAGAAATGGGCATAAGACATCTGTAGACATTTCTCCAAAGATGACATACAGATGACCAGCAGGCACTGAAAGCATGCTCAACATTTCTAATTATTAGAGAGATGCAAATCAAAACCACATGAACTATCACTTGACACTGACCAGAAGGACCAGTATCAAAAAGTATAGAAATAATAAATGCTGGAGAGAGAATGGAAACCTCCTGCACTGCTGGTGGAAATGTAAATTGGTGAAGCCACTATGGAGAACAGTATGGAAGGTCCTCAAAAAAACTAAAAAAAGAGCTACTATAGGATCCAACAATTCCATTCCTGGGCGTATATATGGAGAAAACCATAATTCAAATAGATACATGAAACCAAATATTCATAGAGCACTATTTACAATAGCTAAGACATTGAAGCAACCTAAATGTCCATCAACAGAGGAATGAATAAAGAAGATGTGGTATGTGTATATATAAATATACATATATATATAAAATGGAACATATATATTCCATTATATATATATATTCTATTATGTGTATATATATATATATATACACATAATAGAATATATATTATATAAAAATAAACATGATATATATTATCAATATGTATATATATACATATATATAAAATGGAATATATATATTGTATTGTATGTGTATATATATATATACATAATGGGATATATATATAAATAAACATGATATATAATATATATTATCAATGTTTCTAATATATAATGTATATTATGTTATATATTATATAATACAGAATTATAGATTGTACTATTATATTATATATGAATATAATGATTGTATATATAATATTATATTCATATATAGTATAGTATATTATAATAATATAAATATAAAAATTTTCATATTACATAATATAATTATATATACCATATAATGCATGATATATATTATATTTATATATAATACATAATATATAATATATTAGGTAATATGTATAAATATATATTATTATATTATATATAATAATATATAATATAATATATTATACAATATAATATACTATATTATTTATAAATATAATATAATGTCATTATATAAATATAATAGTGTGTATAATGTATATAATTATTTAATTATCTAATAATTTATATAATCTTTTATATACTATAAATGATTTCATGTTACATAATATATATTAAATATATTATATATCATATTATTGTATTATATAATATTTATTATAATATTATATAATTATTATATAATACTTATTTTATATTATATATAATGTTATATTATATTATAATTATATAATATATATCAATTATTTATAGTTTATAATAATGTATTAATTTTAATATAATACATATTTATATACAAATATTAAAATATTATATTAGCAGTTATATTATATTATAATGTAGCAATTATATAATGTAGTAGTTATTATATAATAATGCAGTACTAATATTGTATTATATAATAATATTTATTCTATAATAATAATTATGATATATTATGTAAAAATATAATACAATGTAATAATATATAAATATAATGTTATGATAATATATTTTTATATTTTATAATTATTATAGTATTACATTGTACACAGTAATTTATAATTTTTACGTTTTATTATATTTATTTATAATATAATAGAATATATTATTATAATATAATATTTTATAATATATAAGCACAGTAAAACAATAATTATATTTATTATAAATTATATAATTAATAATTATATTTATTATAAATTAGTTTAATTATAAATATTACAAAGTTTATATGTGTATAATATAGAATGTGATGATTATATAAATATAATATGTTATGATTATATAAATATTTTATATTTTTGTATGTTATTGCATTTTATTATATTTGTATTATATGATATGATTAGATATAACATATATATTATGTAATGTGAAATTATTTGTCTTATATTCTATATTATACATGATACATAAATATCATATGATATATATTATACATTATATATTATATATTATAATATGTAGTATATAATATTTATTATGCAATAAATATATATTTATATATTATAAATTGATAATATATCTTACATATAATTGTATTATATTGTAATTTCATACATAATAATATTTTATAGACATTATCATACTACTTGAAGAAAGTCAGAGACAGACAAAATCATATGATGTCACTTATATGTGGCATCTAATAATATGATAGAAATAAATATTTCACCAAACAGTTATATACTTATAGACATAAGTAAACTTATGGTTACTAAAGGGTAAAGCAGAGGGGGAGGGATAAATTAGGGATTTGGGCTTAACAGATACACTCTACTATATGTAAAATTGAGGGGGGAAAAATAAAACTTTAACAAAGACGGTAAGGCATTTATCAATTACACTTCAATAAAAATAAAAGAAACTTCTCTTATATTCAGCTCAAAAGAACCTTAGGACAATAGCTTTGGAAATAAGAGAAAAACAAAAAAGTCATGTTTCTTTCATTTTCTTGGGTTTAATATTTCTTTCATTCTCTTTCATCTTATTTTTATTGTAAGCATGTGAACAGGGATGTAAATGTGTTTTTGAGTTGTTGAAATCAATTTAAAAGTTTTCATTCTGTATAAACATTATCTGTGACTCCAGCCTTTCATCAGCTATGTCTATACATCCTAAATTAACTATTGCTCTCACCAATTATTTGGTTAAGGTGGTTCCCAAACCTGGCTAATCATCAAAATTATCTGAGCACCATTTTGAGTCTTGACCTTGGTAAGCAGAATTCTAAGTTTGTCCCTGCCTTCTGGTTATTCCATCAAGTACTCATCTAAATATTGCTCTGAAGAAACTCTGAAAATGCAGTTAGATGACCCTAAAATAGAAAAAGTAACCTGTATTATCTAGGTGGGTTCAACATAGTCTTATAAACCCTTAAAGAAAGGGAAAGGAGGGCCAAAGAGCAATAAAAGAGGAAAAGCAAAAGAGACAGCAAAAGGGAGACTCAGAGAGATTTGAAACACAAGAAAGAATTGACGTGCTATTGATGGCTTGGAAGATGGAGGGGATTTGGAGCCAAGGAATAAAGAAACGTGGGCAACTTCTAAAAACTGATAGTTACCTCTGACCAACACTCAGAGAACAGGGATCTCTGTCCTACAACCACATGGAAATGAATTGTGCCAGCAGCCTAAATGAGCTTGAAAGTGTATTTTTCCTGAGTCTCCCAATAAGAGCCCAGTCAGCCACACCCTTGATTTCAGCCTCCTGAAACCCAAAGCACAAAACTCATCTGAGCCAACTCAGACTTCTGACTTATAGAACTATAAGGTAATAAATTTGTGTTTTGAATAAGGATATGAAGGTATCTGACAAAATTTTTTAAATTAAGTGTTTTGAATATTATTCAGTTGTCACACTTGACCTGATAACTACATTATCTGTCATGAGGTATCAATCAATGAAAATGATTTACACTTCCTACTGTGTCCAAGGCCATAGATAGGTATAGTACAGGATATAGACATGGTGAAGAATATAGGTTTTTGTTTTTGTTTTTTTGCTTTAAGAAATGTTAGTTTTGATTAGGATGAGAAGGTTTAAGCACATTAAACAGTTATTGAAACTTATTTGACTACATAGAAAAATTCAGGAAAAACCACGTGGAAGAATTGAGGTAGGTTAACTCCTAAAGGTGGGGTGGAATTCATACAGATGATGGAAAGGAGAATGGAGGTCCGTCTTGTTTTGGGGGTAAACAGCATGCATGTTATAAAACAGAGCTGAAGGCAGCTTTCAGTGCATTCTCCCACCTTCAATGAAGGTAAAAGTCTCTCTTGATTTATATCCATGAAGAACTTATTCCCTGTATATTTTCTCCAGAAAGAATCTTTGGCAGACTGAGGTCTAAACCAGAAATGTATTATTTCTAATAATTTCAACTTGTGGCTGTTCAGGAAAGTGTGTGAATGTAAGCTGTTCATGTAAGATTATATGTTCAAATAGATTAAAATACTTTTACTGGGGACGTGGATTGAAATGGTAAGAAGGAAACCCTAGGGTAATGGACATGGTGTTTCAGAAGCTGGCCATTATTGGTAATAGAACCCGGTGTGGAAAGCCTTGTCTTGCTCTTTAAACTAGACTAAAAATAACCTAAATTGATACATAAGGAGGAATTTTTTTAAGCTAATTCTTATATAAACACATGATTTTAAAGCCTGGGGGTATGGTAGGGACGTTAAACACTTTTCATGTAATCTCATTTTACTATGAACAGGAGTTAAGTTTTAGAGCTTGGGAGTTGTGTTTTTAAACACTCTCAGGGACAGAAAATATCATTTTGAAAAGACATATATCCTCTTGAATATTGAGTTGTTTTGTGCCATCAATGCTAATTTAAAAATCCCATGTGGGTCGTTTAACACTAAGAGATTACTCATGTCAAAGGAGATTATTAGATCTAGTTTTTAGACACCTAGGAATGAAAAAGGAGACAGACCAATACAGATGATCATGATTTTATATAACAGAGTGTGGTTAGAGGGATGGTAGAAAAATATTTAAAACTGTAGATGGGTAGAGAAAGGACTTGAGGAAAATTAGCTTATGACTCCAATACTTCAAAAAGTTATGTCAATTTCAGATTTAAAGTACATTTTTAGTTCATCCAGTTCCCTCTAACTTTAGGGCCACCACTCAAATCTAAGCTACCATCATCACTTCATTACTTGCTCAGACTGACACAATACTGGTCCTGAATCCACTCTTGTCTTCCTCTAAACAATTCTTAAGATATCAGCCAAGAATGATATTTTAAAAATCTGTTAATATCTCCTTTTTAAAGTCAGTCAGTTGCTTCATTTTATTCTTAGGCTAAAGAAGGAGTCCTATGTCAACACTTTCTACATTCCTGCTGCCCTAGCCTTAACTGAGTTGCACTATCACAGCTGTTCCTTTGTACATGTTGTTCTCTCTTATTAACCACTACTGCTAACCCTTTACTAGGCTAACTCTTACT
This sequence comes from Tursiops truncatus, assembly GCF_011762595.2. Lineage (NCBI taxonomy): Eukaryota > Metazoa > Chordata > Mammalia > Artiodactyla > Delphinidae > Tursiops > Tursiops truncatus. The sequence continues at coordinate 59,441,065 of NC_047046.1, forward strand.
CATTCTCTAGATTTTGTTCACAGATTCCTTCCTCAGGGAAGTCTTCCTCACTTCGCATCTACATTAGTTCCCCTTAGTGTCTTCTTTCACAGTCTCTTCTGCCTTTTCTTCATCAACCTTATCACAGTTTTTAATCATACATTTATTTTGGCATTTAACATTTGTCAGAAATTCCCACATGCTAAGCCCTGTAATGCAGTTACTGTGTCTGTCAGTCACTAACTTCTTTCACCAACTCCAATACCTGGCATATTAAAGGTATTTAACATACATGTGCATGAAAAGAGGGAAGGAACAAAGAAAGGAAGAGAGGTTGGAAGGAAAGTAAGGCAGTATCAATTAAAAATATGGTCAAATCCAATGCTGTTGGAGTGGACATTTCCCCATGGTAATGCTTGAAAGAGAATTAAGAATGAAGAAAATTATTAGGAAATTTGGATGATGAAACATTAAATGAGAAACCTGGAGCAAGACTAGGCTGTTAGTGTTGATCAATTCACTCTCAAGCCTACCTCTTATCTGTCAATCATCAAATTCACTTCTGGAGAAATATGTAAACCAATGCAAGAGATTCACCTTAACTATACTATTCCTCAAAAAACCAGGCATGATAAAGCTCTGTTCCCTAATCCGTAATCTAGAGAGAACATGGGTGTCTTGTCTACTTAATTATGGTTTTAAAGAGTGATTGTGAGCTTTGACTTTTGTAAAGAGGAGAAACTAAAGAGCAACTCTGATTCAAAGACATGGATGGGACTCATTTCCAGCCCAGTCAATTCTATGCTTCCCTTTTTGGGACTGGAATTGGAGGAAAGTCTCCACAAGGGGAAATGTTTTAGAGCCCTGCTTTGGAAAGCATGATATAATTTACATGGATAAATCTTAATTAAACAGGTATAAGCAAAAAGACTTTATGTTGGGACACTATGTTCAGAAATGAGTCTGAAAAAAATGAAAATCCATATTCAGGAAGTAGACAAGCTGATCTGGTCATCAAGTGAAATGTGCCAAAATAATAATTCTAAGAGCTGTCACTCTATACCTATAAATCTACCATGATCTCAAAAATCTGTAGAAAAATACTGCTGTTCTTTGATACTGTTGAAATAACTTCAGATGAAGTTGACACCTTACACTTTATAACTCTTTACAGGTTACAAAATCATTTTTTATATATAATCTCATTTAATCCTACAACAAACTGATACAATTACTTTCATTTTATTTTATTTTTTTTTCTTCCAGGCTTATTGAGGTATAATCAACGTAGCACTGCATCTGTTTAAGGTGTACAGTATAATGATCTGACTTACATACATCATGAAATGATGACCACAATAAGTTTAGTGAACATCCATCATCTCATATAGAAACAAGATTTAAAAAATAGAAAAAAAAATTCCTTGTGATGAGAACTCTTAGGATTTACTCTCTTAAAAACTTTCAAATATAACATACAGCAGTATTGATTATATTTATCATGTTGTACATTACAACCCCAGTACTTACTTATCTTACCACTGTAAGTTTGTATCTTTTAACTATCTTCATCCATACCTCCCTCCCTCACACCCACCTCTGTTAACCACAATACAAATCTTTTTCTATGAATTTGTTTGTTTTTAGTATAATTGACCTACAACACTGTGTTAGGTCCTGTTACACAACACAATGATTCAATTTTCTATATATTTCAAAATAATCACCATGATAACTCTAGTTACTATCTGTCACCATACAAAGATTTTGCATAGTTATTGATTATATTCCATGCCCTGTATATTTTATACCCTTGACACATTTATTTTGTAACTGGAAGTTTGTTCCTCATAATCTCCCCCACCTATTTCTCCCATTCCCCCCCCACCTCACTTACTTCTGGCAACCACGTTTTTTCTTTGTATCCATGATTCTGTTTTATGTTTGTTCATATGTTTTGCTTTTTAGATTCTACATATGAGTGCAATCATACAGTATTTGTCATTCTCCATTTGAATCATTTTACTTGGCACAATACACTCTAAGTCTATCCATGTTTTTGCAAACAACATGGATTGACCTAGAATGGCAAGATTTCACTCTTTTTATGGTATAGTAATAGTCCATTATATATAGATATATATCATATCTTCTTTATCAATTTACCTATTAATGGGCACTTACCTTGCTTCCTTATCTTGGCTATGGTAAATACTGCTGCAATGAACATTGGAATGCATATATTTTTCAAATTAGTGTTTCCATTTTCCTTGGATAAATACCCAGGAGTAGAATTGCTGGATGATATGGTAATTCTATTTTTAATTTGTTGAGGAAACTTCATACTGTTTTCCAGTAGTGGCTGCACCAACTTACATTCCCACCAACATTGCATGAGTGTTCCTTTTGTCCACATCCTAACCAATTGGTATTTCTCATCTTTTTGAAGATAGCCATTCTGACAGGTGTGAAGTGATATCTCATTGTACTTTGGATTTGCATTTTCCTGATGACTGGTGATGTTGAGCCTTTTTCAATGTGCTGGTTGGCCATTTGTGTGTCCTCTTTAGAAAAATACCTTTTCAGGTCCTTTGCCCATTTTTAAATCAGGTTGTTTTTTTTATGCTGAGTAGTATGAGTTCATCATATATCTTGAATATTAACCTTTTATTGGTTATATCATTTGCAAATATCTTTTCCCATTCAGTAGGATGCGCTTTTGTTTTGTTGATAGTTTCCTATGCTGTGCAAAAGCTTTTTAGTTTGATTTGCTCCCATTTTCTTATTTTTGCTATCCCTTCCCTTGCCTAAGGATACATATCCAAAAAAAATAGATTGTTAATATCAATTAGCAATAAGATTGCCTGTGTTTTATTATTAAAGTTTTAAATTCTTTTTGAATTTATGTTTGAATTTATTTTTGAACATGGTGGAAGAGAGTAGTCCACTTTGATCCTTTTGCATGGCTACTCAGTTTTCCCAATACAATTTATTGAAGAGGCTGTCTTTTCTCCACTGTATATTCTTGCCTTTTTGTCATCAATTAGTTGCCCATATAAGTATGGGAATATTTCAGGTCTCTATTCTGTTCCATTGATCTATGTGTCTGCTTTTAGTCCAATGCCATACTTGTTTGATTACTCTAGCTTTGTATAATGGTTTGAAATCAGGTAGTGTGATACCTCCAATTTTGTTCTCTCTAAAAATTATTTTGTCTATTTGAGGTCTATGGTGTAGCCATATAAAATTTTAGAATTTTTTGTTCCAGTTGTGTGAAAAATGCCATTGGTATTTTGATAGGGATAACATTGAATCTATGGATTGCAGTGGGTTGTATGGTCATTTAATTAATGAGCCTAGTTTATCTTTCCACTATTTTGTTGTCTACAATTTTTTTCATTAGTGTCAGATTTCTGAGTATAGGCCTTTTATCATCTTAGTTTGAATTATTCCTAAGTATTTTATTATTTTTGATGCAATTTTATGTGGGATTGTTTTCTTAATTTCTCTTTCAAATAGTTCATTGTTAGTGTACAGAAACAGAACATATTTCTGCATACTAATTTTATATCTTGCAACTTTAGTAAATTCACTGAGCTCCAGTCATTTTTGTTAGTGTCTTTAGGAATTTCTCTGTGCAGTATCATGTCATTTGCAAACAGCAACAGTTTTACTTCTTCCTTTCCAGTTTGGGTTCCTTTTATTTTTCTTTTCTGATTACTGTGGCTAGGACCTCTGATACTAGGTTAAATAAAAGTGAAAAGAGGAGTTTCCTTTTCTTGTGTCTGATTTTAGGGAAAATATTTTCAGTTTTTCACCATTGAGTATGATGTTAACTCTTGGCTTTTCATAAATGACCTATATTTGTTAAGGTATGTTCCCTTTGTACCCACTTTTTTGAGAGTTTTTATCATGAATGGATGTTGAATTTTGTAAAAAGTTTGTTATGTATCTTTGGGGATGAACACATCAGTTTTTATTCTTCAGTTTATTAATGTGGTGTATCACAGTGATTGATTTGTAGATATTTAACCATCCTTGCATCCCTGGGATAAATCCCACTTAATTCACAGTGCATGATCCTTTTAATGTATTGTTCATTTGGGCTTGTTAATATTGCATTGAGGATTTTTGCATCTATGTTCTTAAGTAGTATTGGTCTACAGTTTTCATTTTTTGTGATATCTTTTTTTTTTTTTTTTTTTTTTTTTGCAGTACACAGGTCTCTCTCACTGTTGTTGCCTCTCCCGTTGCAGAGCACATGCTCCAGACATGCAGGCTCAGTGGCCATGGCTCACAGGCCCAGCCACTCCACGGCATGTGGGATCTTCCCAGACCAGGGCACGAACCCATGTCCCCTGCATCGGCAGGCGGACTCTCAACCACTGTGCCACCAGGGAAGCCCATTTTTTGTGATATCTTTGCTTGGTTTTTATATCAAGGTGATGCAGACATCATAGAATGGGTTCAGAAACATTACTTCCTTTGCAAATTTTTGGAATAGTTTGAGAAGAATAGATGTTAACTTTTCTTTAAATATTTGGTAGAGTTTACCTGTGAAGCCATCTGGTCCTGGACTTATGTTTGTTGAGAGTTTTAACATTACTGATTCAATTTCATTACTCATAATTAGTCTGTTCATATTTTCTATTTTTTTCCTGATTCATTCTTGGAAGATTGTATATTTCTAGGAATTTCTCCATTTCTTCTAGATTGTCCATTTTACAGGCATATAACTATTCTTAGTAGTCTCTTAGGATCCATTGTATTTCTGTGGTGTTGGTTACAACTCTCCTATTCATTTCTGATTATATTTATTTGGGCTATCTGTTTTTTTCTTGATGAGTCTGACTAAATGTTAATTAATTTTGTTTATCTTTTCAAAGAACCAACTCTTAGTTTTATTGGTGTCAATATTTTATATTGTTTTTCAATCTCTATTTCATTTAGCTCTGATCATCATTATTTCTTTTCTTCTTCTAACTTTGGGTTTTGCTCTACATTTTCTCTTTCCCTTAGGTATAAGTTTAGGTTTTTTGAGATTTTTTCTTGTTTCCTGAGGTAACCTTATATTGCTGTATACTTCCCTCTTAGCACTGCTTTTGCTGTGTCCCATAGATTTTGGATCATTGTGTTTTTATTTTCCTTTGTCTTCAGGTAGTTTTAAATTCTTTCTTTGGTTTCTTCTTTGATCCATTAGCTGTTTAGTAGCATATTGTCTAGCCTCTACACAGTTGTGGGGTTTTTTCCCAGTTTTCTTTTTTTCCCCTTGTAGTTGATTTCCAGTATCATAGGATTGTGGTCAGAAGAGATGCTTGATATGATTTCAATCTTAGTAAATTTACTGAGATTTGATTGTTGCCTAGCCTGTCATCTATCCTAGCGCATGTTCATTCAAAAAGAATGCGTATTTTTTTTTTTTTTTTTTTTTTGCAGTACGCGGGCCTCTCACTGTTGTGGCCTCTCCCGTTGCGGAGCAACAGGCTCCGGACATACAGGCTCAGCGGCCATGGCTCACAGGCACAGCCGCTCCATGGCATGTGGGATTTTCCCAGACCAGGTCATGAACCCGTGTCCCCTGCATCGGCAGGTGGACTCTCAACCACTGCGCCACCAAGGAAGCCCAAGAATGTGTATTCTGCTGCTTTTGGATGGAATGGTCTATAATATATCTATTAAGTTAATCTGCTCCAGTGTCGTTTAATGCCATTGTTTCCTTATTGATTTTCTGTCTGGATGATTTATCTATTGATGTAAGTGAGAGCTTAAATTTCCCTACTATTATTGTATTACTATCAATTTCCTCCTTTATGTCTGTTAATATTTGCTTAATGTTTTAGGTACTCCCATGTTTGGTGTGTATATATTTACAATTGTTATATCTTCTTCTTGGATTAATCCCTTGATCATAATTTAATGTCCTTCATGGTCTCTTGTTACAGCCTTTGTTTTAAAGTCTATTTTGTCTAATATAAGCATTGCTACCCTGGTTTTCTTTTTGGTTACATTTGTAAGGACTACCTTTTTCCAGCCTTTTGCTTTCAGTCTGTGATGAGGTCTGAAGTGAATCTTGTAGGGAGCATACAGATGGGTCTTTATATTCATTCAGCCATTCCATGTTTTTTACTTGAAAATGTAGTCCATTTGCATTTAAAGTAATTATGATAGGTATGCATTTATTGTCATTTTGTTCACTGTTTTGTGGGAGGTTTTTTGTCCTTCCATCTTCTTCTACCCTCTTCTCTTGTGATATGATGGCTATTTTAGTGTTATGTTTGGATTCCTTTCTCTCTTTGTGTGTGTGTGCCTATTATACATTTTTGGTTTGTAGTTACCATAAGTTTATATACAGCAATCTATATATGTATATGCACATGATTTTTTTAAGCCACTGATTTATTCAATTTGAATGCATTTTAACCCTGCAGTTTTACTCCCCACTCACCTCACATTTCCTGGTTTTGACATATTTTACATCTTTTTTATTTTATTTTGTGTATCCTTTAACTGCTTATTGTGGATATAGATGACTTTACTACTTTTGTCTTTCAACCTTCCTACTAGCTTTACAAGTGGTGGATATATTACATTTATTGTATATTTGCCTTTACCAATGTGATTTTTCCTTTAGTAATGTTCATATTTCTAGTTGTGGTCTTTTCTTTTCTGCTTAGAAAAGCCCCTTTAACATTACTTGTAAAGCTGGTTTCATGGTGCTGAAGTCTTTTAGCTTTTGCTTGCCTGTAAAATTATTGATCTTACCATCAAATCTGGATGATATCCTTGCCAGGTAGAGTATTCTTGGCTGTGAGTTTTTCCTTTTATCACTTTAAATCTATCATGCCACTCCCTTCTGGCTTGCAGAGTTTCTGATGAAAAGTTATCTCATTGCCTTATGGGAATTCCATTCTATGTAGCTAGTTGCTTTTCCCTTGCTACTTATAATATTATAATGTATCTTGGTTTGGTCTTCTTTGTGTTGATTTTTGGGAATCTCTGTTCTTCCTGGACCTAGATGTCTGTTTCCTATCCCATTTTAGGAATGTTTTTATCTATTATGTCTTCAAATACATTCTCTGCCCCTTTCTCTCCCTCTTCTCCTGGGACTCCTATAATGCAAATATTGGTATGCTTGATGTTATTTCAGAGGTCTTTAAACTGTCCTCATTTCTATTTAAATTCTTTTTTCTGTTCAGCTTGAGTGATTTGCACTACTCTGTATTCCAGTTCTCTGTATTCCTCTGTATCATCTAATCTACTATTGATTCCTCCTAGTGTATTTTTTTTAATTTCAGTTATTGCATTCTTTAGCTTTGTTTGGTTCTTTGTATTTTCTTACACTTTGTTAGAAACTTTTATCTTCTCACTGTGTTCATCCATTCTTCTCCCAAGTTCTCTGACCATCTTTATGATTATTACCTTGAACTCTTTATGGGTAGATTACTTATCTCCACTTCATTTAGTTCTTCTGATGTTTTATTTTGTTCCTTCATTTGGAACATATTCCTCTCTTGTTTCATTTTGCCTAATTCTCTGTTTTTATTTCTGTGTATTTGGTAGGTTGGTTATGTTTTCTGACCTTGGAGAAGAGGTCTTATATAGGAGACATCCTTAGGGGCTCAGTAGCACATTCCCCTCTCATCAACAGAGGTCTATGCTGTAAGGGTACCCTTTTTTTTTTTTTTTTTTGCAGTACGCGGGCCTCTCACTGTTGTGGCCTCTCCAGTTGTGGATCACAGGCTCTGGACGTGCAGGCTCAGCGGCCATGGCTCATGGGCCCAGCCACTCCACAGCATGTGGGATCTTCCCGGACCGGGACACGAACCCATGTCCCCTGCATCAGTAGGCGGACTCTCAACCACTGCGCCACCAGGGAAGCCCAAGGGTACCCTTTATATGGGCTGTGTGGACACTTCTTTTATGGTTGGCTGACTACTGTGGGTGCACTAGTAGGCATGGCTTGTCCCCAGTCTTGGTGTCTGTCAGTCTTTGTGTAGAGTGGAGGCTGCCAGCCACTGGTGGCTGGGGGAAAGTCTTAGCACAGCTGGCTGCACAACCTAAGGAGTTCCAGTCCTGGTGCTGGCCAGCTGGTGGCATGAGGCCAGATCCCAGGGTGGTTGGTTGTGGGGTCAGAAGTTCCAGAGCTAGAGTTGGCTTGCCAGTAGATGGGGCCATGTCCTGGGGGTTTTCCTTGGGCTGGTGGTGGCCTGCTGGTGGGTAGGGCTGGTTTCTTATATGTCTGGCTGTGAGTTCCAGGGTGTCTCAGAACTGGTGTCAGCCCACTAGTGGGTGGAGTTGGATCCCAGTGTGGCTGGTTGAGGGGCCCAAGGTGCCCTGGAGTTGATGCTAGCCCACTGGTGAGCAGGGACAGGACTCAGGGAGACCTAGGGTGATGCTGGCCCTTTGATGGATGGGGCCAGATACTGACAAGGCTGTCTGCAGGCTTCCAGGTGTTCTGGGGTTAGTTCTTAGACTTTCTGGTAGATGGGGTAAGGTCCCAGGGCAGCTGGGAGCTCAAGGGATCCTATGACAGCTTTCCTGCTGGTAGGTGGGGATGTATCCCTGCCTGGCGAGGACTGGTGCTGACAAGCTGGTGGTTGGGACTGGGTCCTCATACCAGTAAGAGATAGAATTCCAAAATTGTGCTCACCGATACCAATATCCTTATTGTAGAAAGAGCTCCCAAAAAAGGCTGCTGCCAGCATCTATGTCCCCAGGGTAAATGTTACCTCTGGCTTCTCTGGAAGGCTCTCCAATATCAGCAAGTGAATTTGACCCAAGCTCCTTTCAAATGACTGTCTCTTCCCTGGGTCTCAGAATATGTGACATTTTCTGTGTGTCTTTTAAGATTGGAGTCTATTTTCAACAGTCCTGTGGCTCTCCCAAATGTAAGCCGTGCTGGTCTTCAAAGCCAAATGTTCTGGGGAATTATCTTCCTGGTGCAGGAGCCTGATGTGAGGCTTGAACCTCTCACTTTTTGGGGAGAAAGTTTGCAAATGTAATTATGCTTTTGTTTGTGGTTTCCCACTGGGAGGTATGAGTCTTGAGTGTACCATGTCTCTGACCCTCCTACCCACATCGCTATGGTTCCTTCTTCAAATGTTTAGTTATATAAGATCTTTTCTGCTAGTCTTCATGTCATCCTCATCAATAGTTGTAATTTTGGTGTGCCCATGGGAGGAGGTGAGCTCAGGGTGTTCCTACTCCACTATCTTGGCCACTCCAAGTTTAGTTTTATTTTAAAGATGTAAATCTAATGCTAACATCCATGAAGTGACCTAGGTAAATTATGTAACTATCGATTAAACCTAAGAGTCTCTATATTAGAGCCTCCTTTGAACATCTCTAATTATTCAAAGAGTTTAAAATAGTTTTGAGAGATGGCGGATCCACCAATTCTCACCACATATAATCCAATCAGGAATTTCATGACCCTCACATTCATAATATCCACACTTACTTTAATACTCTTTGGTGCACAAAACGTTATTTAGTGTCAGTCCATCATGTGGATATGGAGAAATATAATGAGCATCCTCATAACTGGGAAGATTTTATAGCCATACTCAAGAGTTTGTATTGAACTTTATTGATTTCCATTATTTAAATTATCCTCAAAGATTGTGTGACTTAAACTTTTTTAAATACATTTTTTCCAATGTAAAAGACCAGGAAAATAAAGAAAAGTATAAACAAAAATATGCAAAACACAGTAAATCCTTAAACATTTTTAGCTGTGTGTGTATATATACTATATATTTTGTTAATTTATCTAACATTTTTAAATAAACTGTGTAAGTTGCACAGATAACCGTAATTCTTCCCCTTCTACACTCTTTTACATATAACTTTTTCCTTCCACCAATAGGTGGAGTCTGTTTCTCCATGCCTTGTCTATTTCTCCACTCCTTGTCACAAATCTTGCCTTGTGACTTTATGTTACCAAAGGTATATTGTTCCAATTTTGAGCATGGGCCTTAAGGAGCATTCCATCTTCTGCTCTCTTGCTGGGAACTATGTCAAACTTCCATGTAAACAGTCTTGGACCAGTCTGCTAGATGAGAAGAGACACATGGCTTCCTTGCTCCCTGGGACTGACAGTCAACTAATACCCAAAAGCAGAACCACTAGATGACCAGCAACTGATCACAAATGAGTGAACCAAACCGTGACTGGAAACCAACACAATGAATACAACTTAAATTTCTGAGCTCCCAAATCATAAGCTAAATCAGTGTTGTTGAAAGTCACTAAGCAACAGATATCTCATACATCAATCTTGCTTCTCTTGCAAGCACTTTCTTTGAAAAATAATTCATACTTGACCCTGCTGTATAAAGCACAATGCAGTCAAAAGAACGCTGAATTAACATCAGGTGATCTGATTTAATTCCTAACTCCCTCAATGAGTAGAGGTATTACTGCAAACACATCAAATATATTCTGAACTTCAATTTCTATAACTATAGACAGATATCATGTTACATACACTTTCTACCTTGATGCTTTGTAATGAACAAATGAGAAATTAAATATGAAAATGTTTTGTCTGACTTTATGCCCATTTTCCTTTCTCTGAACTCTGGTTTTCCCATTTAGAAAAATTCAAGAATCAATATAGCTCAAAATGCCTATAATATTATAATTGGTTGATGGTGTTTTCAGAGAATCTAATTCAAGATACATGCTCTGTTCCATATCTCTGTGAGGATCATTACTGAATAACACATTGAACCATAGCATAGATACCTACTGGGGGCGCTCTTAAAATTTACACAATGAGAAAATCCTATTTTATCCTCCACATTGAAATGGTAGTAGTTAGAAAGTAGAGTGGAGTTCAGGCATAAATTTTGTGAGTAATCCCTTTTCCAGTACAATTTTAAGAAAGGAAACTCTTACACCTAATTATTTCCTCATATATTCTTTCAGTTGTAAAGCACCATCTTTGAATTTGGCAGAAATTATCAAAGTACTGATCAAAGTCAAAATTAAAATGATGTAAAAGAGACTACAAAAATATGTAAAAAGGTGAATCCTCAGCCTTTTGTCCAGTTTACTAAATTAAAATTTCCAGAAATACAGTCCAGAATGAAACAAGCACTGTAGGTGATACAGGAGGAGGCCAAAATTCAGAACTGTTTGTTTTTCATTCTCCCAGAATCAAGAAGGGACTCAGCACTAACCTGTTTCTAATCATTTTCATATCTGCTACTTTGAGTAAGCTAACTTTTCTTATTTCTTTTAATACTTAATGAGAATCTTAAGCAAATTGTCATTTTAATTTAGTAATTCAAGGGAGAGATAAATTTTTACCCTGATATGAAGACCAAGAAAAGTCTGAGTGAGGATTCCAGGCAACAAGAGAATTCTGGAGTCTTGGAAGGGACAAAGGCAGAGAGAGAAACAGACAAAGAAAAGGGTTGTAGGAAAACAAACATCTCATGTTGTCCTAGGAATAACTCATGTTAAAGTCTCTGGGAATCATGCTGTTTGGATTAGTATGGCTTAAAAATAATTGCTCTCAGGACTTACTCCCAATTTGAGGTCTCTCTAGGCTAGATAGACTAGCAAGTATAAAATACAAAGCAAACAGGAGATCCTATAACTTCTCGGCATTGTGGCTGTCCAAATCCACAAATATCATTTGCTCTTTTCTCTGCCACATTTGCTAGTAAGATTTTTCTTGGGTCAGTGGCTGAGAATATTTCCTTTGTTTCTTTCAGTCTCTAACTGACAGCCTCATTCATAAAGAGTTGGCCTTGTTTTTTGGCAAATGGAATCACCATTAATACTGTAAGCATTATACCTTTAATTCTAACCATTCTAGGTTCAATCCTCTAGGTAACTAAAACACTGCTTTCTTAAGAAGTAAAGAAGGAAGAAAGAAAAAAAAGAAAATGAAGCTAGTGGGAAAGAAGGAGACCAATATATATTGAACACCTAAGATATGCACATTCACAAACATATTGTTACATTAAATTTCACAATAGCCAACGAAGTAAGCAAGATTTTCCCCTGTTTGCAATTGCAGAAACTAAAACTCAGAGATTTTTATGAATACTTTCTTAAATACATAGGATTCAAACCTGGTTAAATCTAACCCTAAAGACCATAATTCTTCAACTCACTTAGAATCAAGTTTGAAAACAAATATTCCTGTGAGTACAAGAGAATTCTTTTCAGTAAACATGCTTATGTAAATATATAAACCTCTGATTCTTCAGGAGAGATGTTTGGAAGAGAAAACTCTTGTTTATGTCAATGTTTTTTCTACTATATATATTTTCTTATTGGTGAATACTGACAGCAATTTGGTATCGACCAATAATATTTAATAAAATATTACACAATGGTATAGAATCAAAATAATTTCATGGAGTATCATATATCATAATGAAAAGAATTTTTCTAGAAATCTCTTTTCTATTACATAGATGTGTATATGTGTATGTCTATATTGATTCAGAATGTAAAATTTATTTTTAAACACTATTTGTTGTGAAAAAGATGTTTGAAATTTACTGGGCTGGGTGATAGGAATATTGCCTAAGGCAACTGTTATTGGGAAGCTATCTTAGAGAAAGGCCTCAAGAGAGGGCTCAGAAAGGAGAAGAGCAGCATTACAGAAAAGTTTGTCAAGTGTTAGAGTTTCACAGAATCTGAAATAGTTGTTCTCATTTTTCAACTAATAAAGTCATTTAAATGCAGAGGTGAAAAGTTCCTGTAGTAAAGTCATGTTGAAGTCTGCAGACACCCATCACCTGTGAGTAACTGGGTCCTCAATTAAACTCCTATCATATTTTTCCAATGTTATTCCATATTTGTAGGATCAACATTGATTTCCGTTTTATCATGCATTGTCCAAAATGCATGAGGCATTTCTCATTATCTCTTCCTTGAAGAACATACTTATTATTTATTCAGAACTTGCTGAGATATAGTATACGCTTTATTTTATTACTTGTCTAGGAAAAAAATCCTGCTACATTTTCTTCCCCTATATGGATCACAAAAAGATAATAGATAACAATCAGCCATCGTTCTTCTTTCTTGGTTATTACTCTTGCCAGTCAAAGAGACCAAGGAGAAGTGTAATGTGGCTTAACATATGGAATAAAAACCAGTGCACTTGTCTATCCATTCAGAATATCATTCTAGCCTGAGACTGTCACAGAAAAAGGAGAAACGTTCAATGGAATTGGTATGACTGCTTCTATTTGGCCACTGACAACCATTTTTGAACCTGAGGACATGGGAATTATCACTAACAATAATGCCTATTATCTGTGCAATGATTGCAAGACCACTTCAAAGTAAGTTTACATATTTATCTCCTTTTAATTCTTATAACTGCTCTGTATGATTAAGGAAGTATTATCTCCATTTTAACAAATGAGAAAAATGAAGCCAGTATGAGTTAAGTGATTTATCTTAGAACACACAAGTTAGTTGCAAAATTGGAACAGATGCTATAACTGCTAACTCCAAGTCCTGCATTCCTGCCAACAGATAGCAGTGCCCACATTAATTTTGCCTTGTAATATACTCTTTTCTCTTTCACTAGCTAACTTGTTTCACAAAAGTATGTTTTATAGTTTACGTTTAAAAAGAGAGAAGAAAAAAAAAGAAAATGGAAGGTGGGGTGATTATTCTGTCACATCTGCTGAACGCAATTAATTCATCGGTTTCATGAATATGAAGTGGTTTAGAGGAATATGTATTTATATAACAATTACATATGCTGGGAAAATGTAGGTGGTTGATACAGATACATTGGTTTCAATTCTAATATTGGTTTAAGTAAATTATATGTTGGCCCCAGCCAACAAATATATCCATTACAGTTAATTTCTCTAATTTGGTTAAAGGACTCTAGATTTATTCAGCAGTGTAAGTATATCAGGTTATATAAAATTAATAGCTTTAGTTCATTCATATGGCCTTAATTAGGATGCATAGATTGAGATGAAAAGAATCAAGAGAGAGCTCTGCATTTGATTATAACTGTATCTGCTCTAGTATCGGTTTCTACAAAGGCAAATACATGGTGGCTTCACTTAATACGTGCTTGTTCAAAGAAACCAAGCAATGGCTTAATTATATTTTGAAGGCTTTCATTAAAATATATTGTTTGTCTAAATACCAGTTTAGTTCACTTTATTTAATAATCCAAGAGTATTTACAGGGCCAGGAATATAATTGTATACATTGAAAAAATCAGTTGATTGTGTTATGTTTCAAGGAAAATAAATTCATTTTCGTGAAGACTTCTTGGAACTTTGAAAACCGTCCTGTTTCCAATCTGTGTACTTGTCTCAAAAACTTGGCTTTGGGAATCTAACTCGTTTTCTTCCCCAGGAAAGAACTTTTTAGGGAGAAAAGAATTCCCTGATGGACAATAATGTTCTTTTCATGTGGTTGCTGAAAATTCCTACCGAAATCAGGGTGATAAATGAGTTTTATAGTCAGTGACTTCTTTTACATTTGCCCACCTTGCCAATGGAGATAGAGTGGCATAGCTGTGTATATTTAGAGAACTTCCAAGAAAGACCACTCAATCTAATTTTTTTCAGACCTCAGTTTTCCTTTCCATTCTTTCTTTTTCTTCTTCCTTTTTCTTCAAATCTTATTCCTTTGCTTAAGGTCTTGGCTCCAAACCATATGGCCAAGAACATAATAAGAAAAAGAGTTGTGTCTTCTGGCCATCAGTCCAGAAATATCATCCTCACAAATTATCTTGGTGCCAGAAACCCACCATAAAATATTCATTGCTTTTGATCCTGAAGTATTTTTAGTCTGCAAAATGTCTTCTACTAAAATGAAAATGTCTCTTGGGGGACAGAGAAAATTTTAAGCAATTATGAGTTAAACTCATAGTAGGTTTATGAAAATTGAGATTATATAATATCTTCAAGAACTGAAGGACACAGAATATGTTTCAGGCAAAAACAGGAAAAATCCACAAGTAGAGAGTGGCATAGAAAAGATAATTGGAGGATGTCATATCTCCCCTCTCTTTTTTTTCCTGAAGTTTGGTTCTATCCTTGAGTCACTTGTCCTTTTATTTCTCTTTTTTCCTCTCTCTTCCACTCCCACTACTCTTCTTGATGCAACCCATCTTCTCTCTAGAACTGAAAACTGAACAGGTAGTTATTGGTCAAGACTGAGGGGACAATACAGGAGAAGTAAATAATGGAGATGTGAACAACATTACTGCATTTTGAGTTTAAAAATCTTCAATTTCTGACCTTATAGTAGAGTTGGTTAAGAGCATGGATGTTGAGGCCCTGGTTCAGATCCAAATGTTGCCACTTACTATCGGTGTGATCTTGGGCATATTATCCTTATATCTTCTCTGAGTTTCAAATTTCTTTTCTAAAAGAAAAATCTAACTTAAGGTAGTTGTGAGGATTATTGAAATAATTAGCAGAGTGACTGGTGCATAGTTCCATATAGGGCAGTGTTTGATATAGGGCAGCTGATAATAATAAAGTGCTAGTATAACAACAAAAACTAAGGTAGGAGGGCCCTCTGCTTAGGCCCTGCTGGGAAGGGGAGAGGCAGCCTCGAAAGGAGGGCCTCTGGAGTGTGGAGTTTTGGAGTTTGGAGATACAACAGAAACACATCTACACGTGGAACAACTCCTACAGAACACCTACTGAACGCTGGCAGAAGAACTCAGACCTCCCAAAAGGCAAGAAACTCCCCACGTACATGGGTAGGGCAAAAGAAAAAACAGAGACAAAAGGATAGGGACGGGACCCACACCAGTGGGAGGGATCTGTGAAGGAGGAAAGGTT
Source organism: Tursiops truncatus (assembly GCF_011762595.2). Classification (NCBI taxonomy): domain Eukaryota; kingdom Metazoa; phylum Chordata; class Mammalia; order Artiodactyla; family Delphinidae; genus Tursiops; species Tursiops truncatus. The sequence goes on from NC_047046.1 coordinate 59,456,847, forward strand.
TCCACACACTAGGAAGCCCCTTTGCAGGCGGAGACTGCGGGTGGCGGAGGGGGAAAGCTTCAGAGCCGCGGAGGAGAGTACAGCAACAGGGGTGCGGAGGGCAAAGTGGTGAGACTACCGCACAGAGGATCGGTGCCGACTGGCACTCACCAGTGCAAGAGGCTTGTCTGCTCACCCGCCAGAGCAGGCTGGGCTGGGAGCTGAGGCTCGGTCTTCGGTCGGAGCGCCAGGAAAGGACTGGGGTTGGTGGCATGAACACAGCCTGCAGGGGGTTAGTGCACCACGGCTAGCCGGGAGGAAGTCCGGGGAAAAGTCTGGAACTGCCGAAGAGGCAAGAGACTTTTTCTTCCCTCTTTGTTTCCTGGTGCGCCAGGAGAAGGGATTAAGAGCGCTGCTTAAAGGAGCTCCATAGACGGGCGCGAGCCACGGCTAAACGCGTGGACAACAGAGACGGGCATAAGACGCTAAGGCTGTTGCTGCTGCCACCAAGAAGCCTGTGTGCGAGCACAGGTCACTATCCACACCACCGTTCCGGGGAGCCTGGTCAGCCTGCAACTACCAGGGTCCCGGAATCCAGGGACAACTTCCCCCGGAGAACGCACGGCTCGCCTCAGGCTAGTGTAATGTCCTGTTAGCCTCTGCTGCCGCAGGCTTGCCCCACATCCACACCCCTCCCTCCCCCCAGCCTGAGTGAGCCAGAGTCCCTGAAGCAGCTGCTCCATTAACCCCTTCCTGTCTGAGCGAAGAACAGACGTCCTCTGGCGACCTACATGCAGAGGCGGGGCCAAATCCAAAGCTGAGCCCCAGGAGATGTGAGAACAAAGAAGAGAAAGGGAAATCTGTCCCAGCAGCCTCAGAAGCAGCGGATTAAAGCTCCACAATCAACTTGATGTACCCTGCATTGGTGGAATACATGAATAGACAATGAATCATCTCAAATTGAAGAGGTGGACTTTGAAAGCAAGATTTATGACTTTTTCCCCTTTTCCTCTTTTTGTGAGTGTGTATGTGTATGCTTCTGTGTGAGATTTTGTCTGTATACTTTGCTTCCACCATTTGTCCTAGGGTTCTGGATTCTATCTGTCCGTTTTTGTTTGTTTGCTTGATTTTTTTCTTAATAATTATTTTTTAATAACTTTATTTTATGTTACTTTATTCTATTTTACTTTATCTTCTTTGTTTGTTTGTTTGTTTCTTTCTTTCTTTCCTTCCTTCCCTCCTTTAGACAATGAATCATCCCAAATTGAGGAGGTGGACTTTGAGAGCAAGATATATGATTTTTTCCCCTTTTCCTATTTTTGTGAGTGTGTATGTGTAAGCTTCTGTGTGAGATTTTGTCTGTATAGCTTTGCTTCCACCATTTGCCCTAGGGTTTGATCTGTCCATTTTTTTTTAATAATTAATTTCTATTTTATAATATTATTTTATCTTACTTTATTTTATTTTACTTTATATTCTTTCTTTCTTTTTTGCCTTCCTTCCCTCCTTCCTTCCTTCCTCCCTCCCTCGCTCCCTCCTTCCTTTTTTTTTCATTCATTCTTTCTACTTCTACTAATTCTTTCTTTCTACATTTTCTCCCTTTTATTCTGAGCCCTGTGGATGAAAGGCTCTTGGTGCTGCAGCCAGGAGTCATTACTGTGCCTCTGAGGTGGGAGAGCCAACTTCAGGACACTGGTCCACAAGAGCCTTCCCAGCTCCACATAATATCAAATGGCGAAAGTATCCCACAGATCTCCATCTCAACACCAGCACCCAGCTTCACTCAACGACCAGCAAGCTACAGTGCTGGACACCCTATGCCAAACAACTAGCAAGACAGGAACACAAACCCAAACATTAGCAGAGAGGCTGCCTAAAATCATAATAAGTCCACAGACACCCAAAAACACACCAACACAGGTGGACTTGCCCACCAGAAAGACAAGATCCACCCTCATCCACCAGAACACAGACACTAGTCCCCTCCACCAGGAAGCCTACACAACCCACTAAACCAACCTTACCCTCTGGGGACAGACACCAAACACAACGGGAACTACGAACCTGCAGCCTGCAAAAAGGAGACCCCAAACACAGTAAGATAAGCAAAATGGGAAGACAGAAAAACACACAGCAGATGAAGGAGCAAGATAAAAACACACCAGACCTAAAAAATGAAGAGGCTATAGGCAGTCTACCTGAAAAAGAATTCAGAATAATGATACTAAAGATGATCCAAAACCTTGGATATAGAATAGACAAAATTCAAGAAACATTTAACAAGGACATGGAAGAATTAAAGATGAAACAAGCAACAATGAAAAACACAGTAAATGAAATTAAAAATACTCTAGATAGGATCAGTAGCAGAATAACTGAGGCAGAAGAACGGATAAGTGACCTGGAAGATAAAAGAGTGGAAATAACTACTGTAGAGCAGAATAAAGAAAAAAGAATGAAAAGAACTGCGGACAGTCTCAGAGACCTCTGGGACAACATTAAATGCACCAACATTCGAATTATGGGGGTCCCAGAAGAAGAAGAGAAAAAGAAATGGACTGAAAAAATATTTGAAGAGATTATAGTTGAAAACTTCCCTAATATGGGAAAGCAAATAGTTAATCAAGTCCAGGAAGCACAGAGAGTCCCATACAGAATAAATCCAAAGAGAAATACACCAAGACACATATTAATCAAACTGTCAAAAATTAAATACAAAGAAAGCATATTAAAAGCAGCAAGGGGAAAACAACAAATAACACACAAGGGAATCCCCATAAGGTTAACAGCTGAACTTTCAGCAGAAAATCTGCAAGCCAGAAGGGACTGGCAGGATGTATCTAAAGTGAAGGAGAAAAACCTGCAATCAAGATCACTCTACCCAGCAATGATCTCATTCCAATTTGATGGAGAAATTAAAACATTTACAGACAAGCAAAAGTTGAGAGAGTTCAGCACCATCAAACCAGCTCTACAACAACTGCTAAAGGAACTTCTCTAGGCAAGAAACACAGGAGAAGGAAAAGACTTACAATAATGAACCCAAAACAATTTAGAAAATGGGAATAGGAACATACATATTAATAATTACCTTAAATGTAAATGGACTAAATGCTCCCACCAAAAGACACACATTGGTTGAATGGATACCAAAATAAGACCCATATATATGCTGTCTACAAGAGACCCACTTCAGACCTAGAGACACATACAGACTGAAAGTAAGGGGATGGAAAAAGTTATTCCATGCAAATGGAAACCAAAAGAAAGCTGGAGTAGCAATTCTCATATCAGACAAAATAGACTTTAAAATAAAGACTATAAGAAGAGACAAAGAAGGACACTACATAATGATCAAGGGATCGATCCAGAAGAAGATATAACAATTGTAAACATTTATGCACCCAACATAGGAGCACCTCAATACATAAGGCAAATACTAACAGCCATAAAAGGGGAAATCGACAGTAACACATTGATAGTAGGGGACTTTAATATCCCACTTTCACCAATGGCCAGATCATCCAAAATGAAAATAAATAAGGAAACACAAGCTTTAAATGCTACATTAAACAAGATGGACTTAATTGATATTTATAGGACATTCCATCCAAAAACAACAGAATAAACATTCTTCTCAAGTGCTCATGGAACATTCTCCAGGATAGATCATATCTTGGGTCACAAATCAAGCCTTGGTAAATTTAAGGAAATTGATATCATATCAAGTATCTTTTCCGACCACAATGCTATAAGACTAGGTATAAATTACAGGTAAAGATATGTAAAAAATACAAACACCTGGAGACTAAACAATACACTACTTAATAACGAAGTGATCACTGAAGAAATCAAAGAGGAAATAAAAAATACCTAGAAACAAATCACAATGGAGACAGGATGACCCAAAACCTAGGGGATGCAGCAAAAGCAGTTCTAAGAGGGAAGTTTATAGCAATACAAGCCCACCTTAAGAAACAGGAAACACCTCGAATAAACAACCTAACCTTGCACCTAAACCAATTAGAGAAAGAAGAACAAAAAAAAACCCAAAGTTACCAGAAGGGAAGAAATCATAAAAATCAGATCAGAAATAAATGAAAAAGAAATGAAGGAAATGATAGCAAAGATCAATAAAACTAAAAGCTAATTCTTTGAGAAGATAAACAAAATGGATGAAGCATTAGCCAGATTCATCAAGAAAAAAAGGAAGAAGACTCAAATCAATAGAATTAGAAATGAAAAAGGAGAAGTAACAACTGACACTGCAGAAATACTAAAGATCATGAGAGATCACTACAAGCAACTCTATGCCAATAAAATGGACAACCTGGAAGAAATGGACAAATTCTTAGAAAGGCACAACCTGCCAAGACTGAATCAGGAAGAAAGAGAAAATATGAACAGACCAATCACAAGCAGTTAAATTGAAACTTTTATTAAAAATCTTCCAACAAAAAAAAGCCCAGGACCAGATGGCTTCACAGGTGAATTCTATCAAACACTTAGAGAAGAGCTAACACCTATCCTACTCAAACTCTTCCAAAATATAGCAGAGAGAGGAACACTCCCAAATTCATTCTACGAGGCCAGCATCACCTTGATACCAAAACCAGACAAGGATATCACAAAGAAAGAAAACTACAGGCAAATATCACTGATGAACATAGATGCAAAAATCCTCAACAAAATACTAGCAAACAGAACCCAACAGCACATTAAAAGGACCATACAGCATGATCAAGTGGAGTTTATTCCAGGAATGCAAGGATTCTTTAATATACGCAAATCAATCAACGTGATACACCATATTAACAAATTGAAGGAGAGAAACCATACGATCTTCTCAATAGATGTCAAGAAAGCTTTTGAGAAAATTCAACACCAATTTATGATAAAAACCCTTCAGGAAATAGGCATAGAGGGAACTTTCCTCAAGAGAATAAATCCCATATATGACAAACCCACAGCCAACATCTTCCTCAATGGTGAAAAACTGAAAGCACTTCCACTAAGATCAAGAACAAGACAAGGTTGCCCACTGTCACCACTCTTATTCAACATAGTTTTGGATGTTTTAGCCACAGCAATCAGAGAAGAAAAGGAAATAAAAGGAATACAAATCAGAAAAGAAGAAGTAAATCTGTCACTGTTTGCAGATGACATGATACTATACACAGAGAATCCTAAAGATGCTACCAGAAAACTATTAGAGCTAATCAATGAATTTGGTAAAGTAGCAGGATACAAAATTAATGCATGGAAATCTCTGGCATTTCTATAAACTAATGATGAAAAATCTGAAGGTGAAATCAAGAAAACACTCCTATTTCTCTTTGCAACAAAAAGAATAAAATATCTAGGAATAAACCTACCTAAGGAGACAAAAGACCTGTATGCAGAAAATTATAAGACACTGGTGAAAGAAATTAAAGATGATACAAATAGATGGAGAGATATACCATGTTCTTGGATTGGAAGAATCAACATTGTGAAAATGACTCTACTACCCAAAGCAATCTACAGATTCAATGCAATCCCTATCAAACTACCACTGACATTTTTCACAGAACTAGAACAAAAAATTTCACAATTTGTATGGATACACAAAAGACCCCACATAGCCAAAGCGACCTTGAGAATGAAAAACGGCACTGGAGGAATCAGGCTCCCTTCCTTCAGACTATACTACAAAGCTATAGTAATAAAGACAGTAAGCTACTGGCCCAAAAACAGAAAGATAGATCAATGACAGGTTAGAAAGCAAAGAGATAAACCCCCACATGTATGGTCACCTTATCTTTGATAAAGGAGGCAGAAATGTACAGGGGAGAAAGGACAGCCTCTTCAATAAATGGTGCTGGGAAAAATGGACAGGTACATGTAAACGTATGATATTAGATCACTCCCTAACACCATACACAAAAATAAGCTCAAAATGGATTAAAGACCTAAATGTAATGCCAGAAACTATGAAACTGTTAGAGGAAAACATTAGCAGAACACTCTATGACATAAATCACAGCAAGATCCTTTTTGACCCACTTCCTAGAGAAATGGAAATAAAAACAATAGAATACAAATGGGACCTAATGAAACTTCAAAGCTTTTGCACAGCAAAGGAAACCATAAACAAAACCAAAAGACCACCCTCAGAATGGGAGAATATATTTGCAAATGAAGCAACTGACAAAGGATTAATCTCCAAAATTTATAAGCAGCTCATGCAGCTCAATAACAATAAAACAAAGAACCCAATCCTAAAATGGGCAGAAGATCTAAATAGACATTTCTCCAAAGATATACAGACTGCCAACAAACACATGAAAGAATGCTCAACATCACTAATCATTAGAGAAATGCAAATCAAAACTACAATGAGATATCATCTCACACCAGTCAGAATGGGCATCATCAAAAAATCTAGTAACAATAAATGTTGGAGAGGATGTGGAGAAAAGGAAACACTCTTGCACTGCTGGTGGGATTGTGAATTGATGCAGCCACTATGGAGAACAGTATGGAGGTTCCTTAAAAAATTACAAATAGAACTACCATATGACCCAGCAATCCCACTACTGGGCATATACCCTGAGAAAACCATAATTCAAAAAGAGTCATGTACAAAAATGTTCACTGCAGCTCTATTTACAATAGCCCAGAGATGGAAACAACCTAAGTGCCCATCATTGGATGCATGGATAAAGAAGATCTGGCACATATATACAATGGAATATTACTCAGCCATAAAAAGAAACGAAATTGAGCTATTTGTAATGAGGTGGATAGACCTAGAGTCTGTCATACAGAGTGAAGTAAGTCAGAAAGAGAAAGACAAATACCGTATGCTAACACATACATATGGAATTTAAGGAAAAAAATTGTCATAAAGAACCTAGAGGTAAGATAGGAATAAAGACACAGACCTATTAGGGAATGGACTTGAGGATATGGGGAGAGGAAAGGGTAAGCTGTGACAAAGCGAGAGAGAGGCATGGACATATATACACTACCAAACGTAAGGTAGATAGCTAGTGGGAAGCAGCCGCATAGCACAGGGAGATCAGCTGGGTGCTTTGTGACTGCCTGGAGGGGTGGGATAGGGAGAGTGGGAGGGAGAGAGATGCAAGAGGTAAGAGATATGGGAACATATGTATATGTATAACTGATTCACTTTGTTATAAAGCAGAAACTAACCCAGCAATGTAAAGTAATTATACTATAATAAAGATGTAAAAAAAAAAAAAAAAAGAAAAAAAAACTAAGGGAACTATAACCAGATTTCATTTGCGGGGTTCTGTTCACAAATGGATGAAATAAACTAATATATTAAAGTGGTTATAACCTCTGTTAACTGGAAATCTCACTTTAAACTATTATGATCATGCCTAAACACTAAGAAATAAAATTTAAAAGCAGATAAAAGCAGCTTAAATGTATGGATCCCATGCAATGAAACCCCTGTACTTAACTCACAATGCCACAAGGCTGTTAATCAACTTAGATTATCTCATTATAATAAATTGAAAAGAATTGGTCTATGTTCTGTGTTGGATAAAGGCAAATAATTTTTGCAGTAAAGACTGGTGCCTAAATACCTAACTATGAGAAGGAGAAAGGAGAACTTAAAAACTGCAAAGTATACTATGAGAATGAGAGAATATTTCTTTAGGAGGAGATAAACAAGAACAGGTTTCCAGGAAACTTTGCTTTGTCTAGAGAGTTGGGCCAAGCTAGGAGAACAAATAACAATGATGATTATGATGATTATGACCATGATAATTAGTAACAACTACTATTCTTTAAATTCTTGATGTGTAGTTAATACCCACAACCATCTAACATGGGAGCTATTATTGTCCTCACATTAAAAAATGAGGAAACTGAGACTTGAAGTGAAGCATATTTTACAAGTGACACAGGTTGAATATCTCAGAACTGAACTCAAATCTGGTAGATCAAACTTTAAGGGCATACCTCTTTCAATTGTATAATTCTTATGAAAACATCATGACAGAAATCTGCAAAAAGTTGTTCAGAAATTATTAAGATGGCCTTCCCAGAAGACCAGGTAGCAGAGAAAACCAAGGTACCAACCATGGACTTAATCAGCCCCAATACCATTAAAACCTGACTCCAACATTACATTCTTCAGTCAACTCTTCCCAGAAGTGAACACTCTTTTTATCTTAGAGATCTGGGTCTGCTTTCCCAACCATGTTTGACTGTGTTATGTCCTAACCAGCATTTGGCACAGGCTTTGAAATTAGCAGTCTATGATATAAGTGCAAGGTAAATGCCCTTTCCCACTTTTCTGGGTTAAGTTGGAAGGAACAAAATTTATCTACTTCAAAATTATGCTCGGGACTTGACCTTGTGCATTAATTCTACTTATGGATAAAGCTCAGTCATTGGCAGACAGGGTTTTATTTTGTTTTGTTTTAGAATCTTGCTCTATGAACTTGGAGACCCACATTATATTTCCAGGTAGTATTTTCTAAGGATAGCTTGGACACTTGACACTGTGTTTTCAAGCTGTCAGTCCTAGTTCTATTAGGGATTTTGAAGGTGCTGCGTATTCCAGCATGGCCATAACCACAAAACACACTAAGAGAGAGGTGTCCCAGGAAATAGTAGGAGAATTTACATGCCTCTAACATGGATACCATGGGAATGGGGGCAGAGATCATGATAGAAGAAGGCTGATGATCATAATCTAAGTTTCATAAAGCTATTCTTATTATAGACCAGATATGTGAAGTGTCATCTGGGTATATTTAGTTGTAGGCAGGAAGGAAGAGAGAATTTAAAGGAGTGTGTATATATTGATGGTATAACTTTGAAGGTGCAGAGTAGTGATGGTGGGTAGTCCCATTCCCAAATTCTTTATTTATCCTGAAAATAACAGTAAGGCCGAAAGGCATGAAAATGATAGTAGGTAGTCACGAGGTAAGAAGATAAACCCAGCCAATTGTCTATTATACAGGATAAATTTACCTGAATTCCAAGCTAAAATAAAATTTTAATTACCCAGGGGGAAAAATTAAGTTACAAATAGTGGAATTGTCACTTTTTGTGTTACAGAACTTCCTGGAATCTCTATCCTTTGGCAAAATAAACAAAAGAAACCAGAGGTGGCTCTACTCCAAGACCAGTGATGAATGGAATAGAGGCTGCTGGTGGAACTTATGGTTTTAGAAGAGGGTTCCCAGCTGCTGGGTTGGGATGGGGGCAGATCAGGAGCTATGCCTTTTCCAGCTTCATGTGGTCACTATTTATATTTTAGCTACTCTCCAGTCTTTTTTCTCTGGGACCTGACTTTTCAGTTACTTTTGTACCTTATTCTTCCTGCTCATCTGGGGCCTTCTCACCTGCCAGCTTCCCATCCCTTTCAACAATGCTTTTAACGGTAGGAAGTTTCCCCTAAAAGCACATAGGCTGTACCTCTGTGCTGCTGAAAAATATCTCAACTATCCAACTGGATAGATTAGTCACTTCCGCACTCAAAATGTGCTATTGTGGAGCTGACACCCAGCTCTGTTATCATCCTTCTCTGTGGCCTCATGTGAACATTCTTCACCCATATGTAAAGAAAGCAACGCTAACCTTGCCTACCTCAATTTACCTCCTAGGTATCTTAGAGAATCCAAATTTATATATAAATGCATGTGTGTTTTCGTTCACCTATTCAACAACTATTTATGAAGTGCTTATCAGATGAACATGATTGGAAAGTAGAAAAAATGCTCTATGAATATTGTGATTCTTCAATTTACTGTGGGACTGTGGGGAGAAAATCTACCACACCAGTTTTTAAAAATTGTTTTTAAAAATGAAATGAACTGCTGATAAGTGGACTGAAATTTTCACACATTATGGATACCACATTCATATGTGAATGAGCAAGAATAATTGTGCTTTATGTTTCCCAAACCTATGGAAGAGAATAGAGAGTAAATGGAAAGTAGGTGCAAAGCAACTTGGTTTTCAATGGAGGAAGCGATCACCTGGCTCCCCATGGAAAATAAAGCTCTGTAATCACAGCATTCCATACTACTGCCATCCTAAGTCTACCAACCCAGACTGCTAATAACCCCAGTGTTGGACATGCCTCGAATGAATGAATGCTTCTGAGAGTTCCATAGAGATACTCCATCTTGAAGTTAAAGGTTTGACACAGTATGTTCAACTGAATACTAAGAATGATGAACATCCTTGAGTCCTTGTGGTGAAGAAGATACTCTTCCCTGCCTCTGACATCAATGCTGCAGAAGACTGCATGCAAAGAGGGAACACCAGAGCTCTCCTACTCCATATGAATTAGTCACAGTGGCACAGTTCTGTCATTAGTAACTCTCATACAGAGGCCAAATTATCTCATCAGTTATTTGCTGCTGCTGCCAATCAACTTCCAGACCCCTCTTTCAAAATCAATGGGTAACAGGAGCATAAATATTCAAGCATAGGAAATGAGCAAGAAAAGCGGTAGTCAAGGCTACCTGTGGTTCTAAGACAGCAACAGAAATTCCTCACAGATAAATATTTTAACAAACTTTCATAGAAAACAAGGAACCACTACAGTGTTGTCTGAGAGACATTGGAGCCGGGTACTGGATTGGAATCACTTATTCTCAAAGAGTGCCGGGTTAGATCTGAAATAAGTATAAGTATAAGTATATGTCACCAGATGCATAGAATTTCTTCCCTGCATCCATTAGAACCAAGGCAATTGGTAGTGACAAACTGTACAGGGTAATTTAATGCAGACACTTGCTGAACTAATTTATGCTCTAGAGCCTGTGCTGTCAAAAGGGAGTTGTCTGGCAGGGAGGTTTGAAATATCCTGTAGTTCAGTCAGAAATCCCGAATGCCAAATCTTGACTTTGGAGATCTACTTCCTGGGATGCTCTCATTTTCTGAGCTTCACCAACCTGTGGACACTGAAGTATATATACAAATATATGAGTACATATTTGTAAAATATAAGTAAATTGGAGTACATGTGAAATTAAGGTGCTGATGACAGTGTTGTTTCACTCTGACTTTCAACAAAACTATACTTACTTCTCCTCCCACCCTAAATTGTTACAGCATCAGCATCACATTGTGGTTCTGTGATCTTCCAGGCTTGGGTTTAAATTCCCATTCATTCATTTAAGAGTTTCTGACCTAGGCATATCACCAAACTTCTTGGTCAAATAAGATAATAATAAGATAAAAAAAAAAAATTTCTAGAGCAGGAAGAACAGTAGATGTGCTTCCAAACAAGTATATTCAAATCAATTCTAACATGTTTGATGCATATGATTAATAGAGAATACCTTCTGATATCAGCTTTTGTATCCCAAATCATTCTAAACTGCAAGTTTGCTCATACAGAAGAGGTAATATCTTTTCTCTTAAACACTCCTCTCCTGAAAGATTCTTCTCTGGAGCTCTTTATATCAGAAGTGTAAAAGTGTCCAGAGTAGCCCAGCTTCCTTAGAACTGACACAAATTTATCCTTTAGCTCTCCAGAGAATGACAAGAATAGGAGGATTTTCTGTGTAAAAAGTTGCAGTCCTGACCTCTGGTGTCATAAGATAGGGGGCTGATTGATATTGAGGCATATAATTCCCTAATGACCCATTCTACATGCAAGTACAGGAAGTTCTCAGGCCCATTCATATGCACATATCAGTGAGCTACCATTCATTCATTTCAACCTACAATACATTTGCAAATGAAAACAAAACAAAACAAAAAACAATACTCCTGAGATTTGTTCTATAATTTTACATTCAATTAGAGTATATATAGTTGGAATAACCTGGAAAGGAAAGGGAGGCTGGTTAATTCAATTTTCTCCTTTAGCTGAGGTTAACTAGAAAACATTTTTGTTTTTAAACTTTTGCTTAAATGCATGAGCATACTTTCTTCTGTTAGGAGTTATAATATTACCCAACAATTCATGTTATTGCTAAAGTCCCTTCCATCTTTATGTTTTTGAATCTAACATCAATAGATAAACTAACAGAGGTGGGAGGAGCCCCAACATGTGTTCTACCATGCTTATTAGAAACAATGCTTCCACTGATAGTTTACTTAACAGTTTATTTTACCTTGACAAGTTCCCTCAGCCAGGATGATAGAATAACAGTTGGAAAAATTCCAGACATGGATCAGCAGAGGCACACAGAAGGTCAGAGGACTCTAACAATTCTTGGTTTGCCAGAGCACCAGAAAATGCCATCTCAGGAGAACCATCTACATCAGAGGAGATTTCCTCTCAGGTTCCTGGTCTGAGGATCAACAGAAACACTTTAATGCATTTGCTTTGACTTCAAAAGGATAAAATGAGTCCTTTAATCAACAATTATCTGATTAGCAGGAACCTGAAACCAGAAAAGAAGATTATCAACCATTTGGATTTTATTTCCAGCCTAACTACCCTCTTATTTGGTTGTTACTTCCATCACAACAAAGTCAGACAACAGTGCCTAAGATGTGGATACATTTCATGGGTGTTTTGACTCTGGAAGGGGATGGGGAAAGTAATGAAAAAAATTTGTAACTGAGCCTTGCTGATCCCATCCTGAAATGCTGGATGTTTACTTTGAACTCCATTATTCCTTGGATATTTGTCGTGGCTCATAAAAGAGATTGACAATGTCATTATCTCTGAGATGCCTGTGTGTAATTCTTATTAGTGTGAGCAGGACTTACAGCAGCACAACAATTTGAGCCTATAGTCTTTTGTTTTGCTCTAATGAGTGATGTTGAAAATCAGCTTTCAGGTAAACAATAAGAAGGTCAACCTACCCATAAATAATTGGCAAACTGTTCCCTACCATAGATGTGAAATGTTCATGCTAGTAAGAGAATTGGAAGCTAGTAAGTCCAACTCTCTCAATTTACAGATGAGGAGACTTGAGTTGTAGAGAGGGCATCATATTTGTGCAACGCCATGGAACTAGGTGTATGTGGGAAGTTGTGTTTTATATTCTAGGACTCCTCACTTCTCTTTCAGTGTTTTGTATCTTCAGTGTAATGTTTGACCCTACTAGAAATTAAAGAATCTAATTGTATAACTCCAAACAAAGAAATACAATAGGGATCTTCTATTTCTAGAAATGTTGAAGTAACAAGGATTGGTCTTGACCTCCTACCATAAACAAATTGAAAACTAGACAAAATATATAAAACAATTGTCTTGAGAGATTGGACATCAGGCAGTACAGGTTGCAAACTGAAGAGAAGAGAAATTGAAAATATAAGCCCTACAACCCTGAGAGAGAGGAGAACCAAAACAGAGCCCTATTGGCTTGCTGATTTAAGGAAATTGAGATTAAAGATTTGGGAGGTTGAGGCAGCTGGACATTGCAGGGCAGAGTTTTGAGAAGTAGGGAAATATGCAGAAAAATGGAACCCCAGAATTCTACATAGAGGTGCCTTGCTTGGTACTATGTTGCACATATATATAGTAAAACTTCAAACATCCAGGTAAAGAAGAAAGAGTGATCCAAAAAAACATTCCCAGAGCTTACATGGAGTGGAGAGATTTTGAGCACTGACAATGCAGCCCCACTGCTCTTCGATGCTCTGTTCCATTTTTTATTTTTTAATTTGGCTTTCAGTTTGTGTGATGCATTGAAGTACTCTCAAGTTTTCTAATTCTTTCCTCAACTTGGCTGAGTCTACTGATGAGTTCATCAAAGAATTTCTTCATCTCTACTACCATATTTTCTCATTCTAAAGTTTCTATTTGCCATTTTATTATAATTTTCATTGCTTGGCCAAAGTTTCTTTTCAGTTTATATATTTTATCCTCCTTTTCAATGAGATCCTTTAACATGTTAATCATAACATTTTTAAAGTTTGTCTTTTAATTTCAACATAAGTCATCTCTAATTCTGGTTCAATTGATTACTTTGTCTCTTGATAATGACTTGGTTTCATTTGATGCTATTTTGTAATCTCCTATTTTTAAATTGAATGAAAAATATCTTGTGTAGAAGAGGAAAAACTGAGGTAAATATAATTTATACCCAGACTTTGATATGCTTCACATTTCTTCAAAGATCTTTTGGACTTGGGATGTGGGCTGGATTCAATGACTATTTTTCCCACCCTTGTCTTTCCTTCAGCAACAATGGATTTTTACCTGTGCCTGGGAGCAGTAGCTTAAGTTTCTTGAAGGAAGCATCAAGTGGTGGGTGTTTGTCTATTTCCCACAGTGGCAACTGATTTCCTCCTTCACACCTCACCGCATATGGAGTCTCTCTCCAGCCTTTTGCCTTTTTTCATGAGTTCCTTTGAAAACAACCTGTGAATGGATATAAATCTCTTATTGTAACAGTCCACACTCAGTCTTTAGCAATTCATTAATATTTTAACTGATTTAGTCTTACCCTCTTGTATGGCAATTATCTCATCTACCTGTACTCTGTCATAGGTGACAGAGGCTGACATCCTATCTTTCTCTGTGAAGGGAGGGGAATGGTCTATCCTTGGATTTCAGGCTGTTTGTCTTACAACTTCAGATATCTGATGATTTGGGAGGGAAAATGTGTTTGTGATTTACCCAGTTTTCATTCACTGTTAGCATACAGGAATGAAATTCCTAGACTGTGCAATAGGGCAAGAAAAAGAAACATAAAATGTTTGGAAAATAAAAGATAAAACTAACTCTATTAATTTAAAATAACATTGATATGTAGATAATTTTAAATATTCTACAGGCAATTATTGGTTTATAGATGCAAATTTAGCAAGGCCACTCAATACAAGGTCAATATATAAAAATCACTCATCCTTAATACCAGCCACAAATTATGATAAAATGAATAAGTTTATAATTACTGTGAAAACTAAATAGATAGGATTGAATTTAATAAAAGATGCTCATGGTCTCTTTAGATAAAATTAAATTACATTAATAAGTGTTATTCTCATAAATTAGCTGATATTGTTAATTATCTCAAAATTGGTCTATACACCCAATAAAAACTCAATCAAGATGATAACAAATTTTAATTTGTGAAAATTTAAAAGCTGATTCTAAAATATATGGGAAAATGCAAAAGACCAAGGATAACTAACACCATATTAAAGAAGAATAGTATTGAATGACACACACTATCAGACATAGGATCTTTTTAAAAACTAAAATAATTAAAACTCTGTGGCATTAGAGCAAGACTGATGGACTAATCATATACAATACAGAGTCCACAAACTATACATACATGGTCACTTGATTTATGTTGAAGATTATTTGAATGTAATAGATCAAGTTTTTTTTAAATTTTGAGATGATTTTAGTTTCACATGCAATTATAAGAAATAATAGAGACATATTTCATTATACTCTCTACCAAATTTCACCTGATGCTGACGTATTGGAAACTGTATTATAATATCACATCCAGGTTACTGACATTAACATAGTCAAGACACAGAACATTTCCATGACCACAATGACCTCTCCTTTTGCTTTTTTGTAGTCACACACACTTCCCTTCTCCCCACATTCCTTATTCTTAACTGTTGGCAACCATTAATATGTTCTCTGTTCCTTTAATTTTGTTATTTCAAGAATGCTATGTAAATTGAATCATATAGCATAAAAATTTATGAGATTGGCTGTTTTCATTCAGCATAATTTTCTGGAGGTTCATCTAAGTTATTGCATATATTAATTGTTTCTTTTCACTGTTGAGTAGTGTTCGTGATATTGATGAACCACAACTTTTTACCCAGTCACCCACTGAAGGACATCTGGATTGTTTCTAATTTTGAGCAAAGTGATAATACTTTAGTGGAGGTGGATAAATGTGGACTTTAGATATGTTTTAGAATTCTAGCCAATAGTATTTGCAAATGCATTAGCTGTGGGAGCTGAGGAAAGAATTGATAATTATTAGTTTCTTGAGTACCTGGGAGAAGAGCTGCCTCTGGAGTGTAGAGTTGGTCTTACTGGCAGTAAAGACAGAAAATCAGTCTGGTGGATAATATGGAGAAAAAATTTTAATCTTGTTTTGGGTATGTTAAGACTTAGGTGTCCATTATATATCCAAAAGGATGTTTCCACTTTAGGATAATTAATCTAGCTGTTCTCCTTGCTTAGAAGGCACTCTGTTCTTTGCATGGTTAGTTGTTTCTAGTTATTTAGGACTCGGCTTGTACATCACATTCCCAGGCTTTCCCTGACTACTACTCTGAAGTAGCTACTCATTTATTGTCCATTGTAAATTATGTATTATAACATTCTAGATAGCATTATTTCTAGTAGATATTATCTTGTTATATAATGTAACGTAAGCTGAACAAGATCAGGACCTCAGTGTTTGGAAACTGATAGAGGCTCAACGTACATACTTATACAGTGAATGAGTGCCACTGGAAAACAATAAGCCAGAGAACATTTAGACCAGTAGAGCAATAGGTATAACCAGAGGTAGTAATATCTATACCACATATTTATGAGAATTAGCAGTAATACATGTAAATTTCTTGGCAGTGCTTGGCACATGGTAGACACTCTGTGAATTGTGGCCAAAATGATCATTTCTACTAATGTGCTACCTGAACAGTTTTGCTTTCTCAGCAGTACGTTTAATTGGGACCACGCAGCACCACATCAGCCACTTAAACAAAAGGGGATATTTGGTCAGAAGGGGAGAGTGTTGTCTTCTAGTAATAATAAAATCATAATAATTTAACTAAACTCAAATATGTTCATTTTTCCTCTCCTGAGTTCAATCAGAATAATAAAAACATGGCTCATCATAATGTATATTAAAAGTATTAAGTAAACAACAGACTTCACATTAAGACAAATAAACTGGCATTGAGGTATACAACAAAGTCACATACATAACAGCAGAGCAGCCTCCTTCACACAGTGTGCTCAGAGGCCCCCATTAAGCCCTGGTCCTCCATACCTGAACTGTATTCCTTTCTTATTCCATTGATTTTCTGGGTATTATCACATTCTTTTCAGTTGCTTCACATCTATTACAAAGTATCCCTATGCTGGAAAGGTCTGTTATTTCAGAGGGCTCAAAAGAAATGAAGTGGGCAATTTTGAATGTTGAAGATCGTCAAAGTGGGGCCTGTGTATGGCTGAAGGTTTGCTAGGTCTTTGGTCTTCTGCTTCATAATAATTGTGATTTATTTCCAAGTGTTCTAAATGATTCCATGCAGAACTTGGGGCAGGCACTTTATATTTTGTCATCCAGACAGAAGTTTATTTCTGAGGGCATATTTGTTCTGCCTTTGCCCTCCCTTTATTGTTATATTATGTCTGACCCCCTTAGCTTGTTAAAGGTTGTTTTTGAAATGGAGGTCAGGAACATTTGGTGAAAATCACGTTCTCTCTGCCCTAGAAAAATATAGCTCTCTACAAAGAGGGAGAATTTCTCCAGATACGACGTTTTTGAATTCTGGAGGGGTGTACATTTGAAATGTTAATACAATTTTATGGATGAAAAATTTTACATGAAAAACATTTCTAAAATATGTACCTGTCAAATATCCTTCCCCCCAGGGACAGTCTTTCCATCACATCAAAGGCAGCTCCTCTCCCAGAGACAGCCTTCTGCAGTGGGAGAATTGGGATCCTCTGTTACACGGAGGCAAGACTCACAGTATTTAATCATTGTAAACTCTAAATTATCCACATTGCTTGGAAAGAGAAGACATAGAGAGAGCAACCCCAAAAGCATCAGTTTCTAGAAAGAATTTTCATAAAATATTTGTACTATACCTTTAGGATCTTAAGAATGTCAATCTCTCTGGTTTAGATAGGCCAAAAATATATTCTTTTCTTCCCCATGTGATTATATAGCCCTAGTCATCATAAAAATGCAACCTTTCTCAAAACGAAGAGAAGCAAATCTAAAGGAAATAGCCAAGATATACTAAATAATGATAGTAAACTAGAGCAGTGATTTTCACACCTTAGCTGGCAGGGCATTAGTATGAGCTGGAGACATGTTCCCAGGTGATCCTAATGCTGCTAATCAGACACCACACTCTAAAATCATTGCACCAGAGCGAAGACACAGCCTGTTTTTGTTATCAGCCCTGCCGGTCCTCTAGCTCCAGTTCACTGGTTTTCTGCTCTTTATTAGTACAGGTGTTCAGCTTTTCCTAGGATTCTTTCACGTGGATTCTTATGGCAATAAACTTGTAAGTCTCTTTTACTTGCCACCAAAACTGACTAAAAGTAAAAAGATCTTTCTTTTTTCATCACTGATGAAATATCTACTGTGTATGTGTGTGTGTGTGTGTGTGTGTGTGTGTGTGTGTGTGATGGAGGTTATGAAAAATTTAGAAGACTGTCTCAACCCTGCTAGGGTGTAAAGTCTTCTGGGAGGAAATCTTGCTGGTTCTTTGAGTGTCCCCTTTCTCCAATCTCTATGCGTTCAAATTCAAATTGGAAGTAATTCAGTAGTAACAAACACATGTATGTCAAAACAGTAAGAAGGCAGAAGGGTCAAATAAATTTGTCTGGAGGGTTTGAGAAAATTGTTCTTAATCTCTGTCTTCATTCAGCCCTAAGCTTATAAAATAGGAAAATTTCCCAATACTTCCTACGTTCTGGGGTAAGTACTAGAGGAAAATACTGCTGTTACACATTCCTTTACATGAGAAGAATCAAATTTTGAACTGGCGAGACTTACGGAGCCTGAGGCTGATGCTCAATGTTCTGTGTTTCTCTACTGAGCTGCCTCAAATGTCACAGGCTGTGGATATCATGTTGTCTTCCTGTCTGACTTGTGTCTTCTGCTCATGTTTGTTTGATATGTTTGGGGGGAGTTGGGGGGGCATGAAGCTGCCTTACTCTGCAAAGTCAGCTCTCCCTCCTGTGATTCCAAATGCCTAGACTATGAGTGTGGGGTGAGAGAAAGTAGGATACCTACATATTGTAGACTCAGGTCCAAACCATGCTCCCCGTTCTGGTTTTATAAGCAAAGACTCTATAATGACTGTGACCTCTTTTCCTTGTGCATATGTCTCAATTTCTTCTAGCTCCATATGAAAAGAATATTCTTACTAAAAACACCATCTGAGACAGGTGGGCAGGCTATTGGACTGGTAGAATTGGGTCTGGCAAATACTGAAAGTAAAGCTAAGTCATGCTGAGAGGTTACTTGAGTTCAAGCACATAGTAAGGAAAAATGGGCAAGTACAAGGAAGATGATATTGCTACTGAACCAAACCTAAGTCCTCTCCACTGTGCACAATAAAGCCAATCTACTGACCCTGGGTTGTAGTGAAGAAAAGTGCAGTTTATTGCAGGGCACCAAGCCAGAAGTACAGGCAGCTGGTGCTCAAAAGACCCAAACTCTCTAATGACCTTCAGGGAAAGGTTTTTAAAGACAGGGTGAGGGAGGGTGCTGTGGGGTGCATGATCAGCTCATGGACATTCTTCTGGTTGGTTGGTGGTAAGGTAATTGGGAGTCAACATCACCAACCTTCTGGTTCCAACCAGACTGGGGTCTACGTGCTTGTGGGCAACATATAGTTAACTCCTTCCACCTTGGTTGGGGGGGGGCGGTTCAGTATCTGCAAAATAGCCCAAAGAGCATGGCTTAAAAAATTATCTATAGCTCTTAATGAGGAACTAAATGTCCTTGACTCTGTTTAATGACTAAACTATAATTATTTTGTCTTGCTTTACTCTTTTCCTTTCTTTCTTCTTTTTCTCACTTCTCTGATTAAGTTTATTCTTTGGAACTCGGGGAAGGCCTAGGAGGCTAAAGTTTTTCTACAGACAAGGACATAGGGGTTGGGGGTCTGTCCCGGGAAGGCCCATAGAGTCCTCCTCAGTAACAATTTGAGCAAAACCAGACTGCAAATTCAAAATCCAAACTGGGCATCCAGGAGTTGGGAGCTGTCTGAGATACATGAACATAAATGAAGGTGAAATAATTGTGGCTAAGGCTAAATCTTAAGACAGTAGAAATGTTCAGTCACAGCCTAGAGGTGTAGAGAGAAGTGAGGAGGAGAGAGGGAAGACTAAAGATTGAAGGAAGTGAAGCCCACATGAGAAATTCCCCCCTGGTTCATAGTGTAATCTTGTGGCTTAAGTTTGTTTTCATATTTTCAATGATTTCTCTTTCTAAGCATCAATCTTTATTCTCTTTTTATTTCATTTTATTTGATGTGTGTTAGTTTTAAGATAGAACAAGAGTTGACCACCAGGTTCTAATACATTGGTAAAAGTTGTAGTTTGCTCTTTGAACTCTCATAGAGCCAAACCAAAAATGTTTTTGTTTTTGTTTTGTTTTTGTAATTTGTGTGTTCCCTTGTTTTGTGCTTATGAGCCAGAGTGAAAGTGGGAAAGCAATGTTTTCCTAAAACAACCTAAGGGAAGAAATTGCTGGATGCAAATTGTTGATTGCATGACCCCCTGCTCCCTGTGGGCTTGTTATCTGATTGACAGTCTGTGCAAGATCAAAAATTAATGCTGTATCTTCTAGGAGAAATATGATATTCCTTCAATGTTGAGTAAATCCATATATTAAAGCCAAACATTGATAAATAATGTAGGCCAATAACCCACAAAAAGGCATATTTCCATATTTCCTAGAAGGGTGACAGCATGCTACTATTTTTAATAGCTCTCACTATTGCCATCTCATATGTGTGAATGATGTTTCAGTGGTTAAGGCTCTGATTTATTAATTAGAATGAAGTTTCCACTGTGCTAATATTACCCTGAGTTGAATGATAAGTACATATTTTAAATATGAGGTTTGGCAATTGCACAATATTTTAAGTTGAACTGGAATATGTAAAGGATAAAAGTCTCTCAAAGGTATAGAGGATTTGGATCACTTCCCTGTGTACTGGCACTTTGAAAACAAAATTAGCATTTGTTTTATCAAGGATGAAACAGAACAGAATATTATTTAAAAGCAACTTGTTTTTTTCCTTGCTTGGAGAACTTTTCCCCCTTTAAGTCCTCCTCTACCCAATCAAAACTCAGATATGTTTAAAGATGTGTTTCACACACACATACGTGCATGCACACACAAAAGTCAAATGAATTTCTTGTCCTTGATTCCAAGGGTCTCTACTTTGAAGAATCTGAGGAGTGAGTGTTTATGTGCAGCTCCTAACTGTTGTAATCAGGCACACTCCAGGCTCTGATCTCTGGATGTGCATTATTCTCTATTTTCCGTGGCCTCCAAACTATTGTTCCTCTGTTACTCTTTCTTCAACCTACACATTCACAAAATTTGGGAAGGAACACTGGTGAAGATTTCTATTTTTGTGGAGATAGTATTATGAAGAGCTAGGGACAGAATGTTCTTTACAGTAGAGTATCAGAAAACACATAATATTTCCTTTTAGATTTCAAGGCGGGGAAAACAGCCAGAAGAGGGGAAAATGTAGGTGGTAACCATGCAGGACCAGGTCATCTATGCATGCTTACTGCCTCCTTTTGTAAAATGGTAGTTCCCTGGGTGTGGCAGGAAGCTTATTTATGTCTGTGCTACCAACCTCAGAGGTTATAATGATAAAGAAAGATAATGTAATCAAAAGTGCTTTGAAGGCTATATTATCATTTGTACTGTTTTATTTATCTTTGAGTTATTTCTGGCTTGTGCTGAAAGAGCTCCCTCTTTCCTAAGCTGTTTTTCTTCCATTTTCTCTTATGTCTTGCCCTTTTACAACTACTTAACTAAACCTTCCCTGTCTCTCATGATTTGATCAAAATTTGATCAGAAGAGACTCATCTAATCACCACAGAGCCAATAAATTTCAGATATTATAAAATACTGTTTTATTTAAATCTTGTTTCAAACCTGCTAACAATGTCACATACATTGTTCAATGTGTACTGGTCCCAGTTCTGGAACAAAATTGAGAGCAAGATCAACGTATCATATTATTTTACTTTCTTCCTTAGAACAACTCAATGCCAGGCTTATGAGAGTCTCCCTGCATTGAACCAACCCAAACGTAGATGTGCACAGGGATATAGGATTTGTAATTAGGATAAATGAATTATAGATGTCCATTAGTACATGAGATGTTGAGGATATACAAATTGTAAATATATAAATTACTGCATTAGATGCAATGAGTCTTATGGTCACTCTTTGCAGTCCTATTACACATAAAAATAGTTATCAATGAATTACCAAATACGTGGAATGCTAAAATGCATGGCATAGATACTCAGGCTTCTGGATTTGGCAAAGACTGAGGCTGAAGAAGCCTATTCACTGAAGGAGGAAGTTTAAACCTTAATGACTGGAAGATGTTCGTTTTGGGTTAATACATGAATGGGCAACAGCTTTCAGGACAGATTCTCAAAAGCCATCGCTGGGTTGTGTTGGAAGTCTTCTTTTTTAAAAAATTTTTATTTTATATTGGAGTATAGTTGATTAACAATGTTGTGTTAATTTCAGGTATACAATTTAAGATATCACCCAGGGAATGGTACACAAGTTTGAACACAAATTTCTGGCAGGACACAGTTTCTGCCCACATTATTTTCTCCTTTGTAATTTTAGTTCACAGAAAAAGAAGGAGTGGTAGCAGCTGTATACTTGGGCAATCAAGTAAGTCTTTGAGATAATCTGATTCTAGCTTAACTATGTTTGCAAAGTACTCTGTGTGACTAAAAAAGTAGAAATTGCTACTGAATGCTTTGTATCTGGTGAAAAATATAATTAAAGCACTGCACCTATTGTCCAAGGATTTCCAGTGAGTAACAGAGGCCCAAAGGGAAAAACTAAATTAAAAACAACACACACACACACTCACACAGAGATGTAGATATATATGGATATAGAGAGAAAGGATGGAAAGATACAGGGGTAAAAGAATTAACTCTCTTTTGGACAGAAAACGTGTCACATGGGAGTTGATACATGGACGGTGCTTTAGGGAATGAAGAGGAATTATCAAGGTAGACATTTAGGCATTTGTTCATTTGACAAAATTTTTTGAGCACATGCTATGTGCCACAAAATTTTGTTTGTATTAAGGATATAACAGTGTGAATAAAACAAGGTCATTAACCACACAAAATGTACATTCTGGTGGTAAGGAAATGGACAATAAACATAAATATATTTTATGCTAGGGATAACAGAGGGACCTCTATAATAAAATGCCTTTAGAGCAGACAGTCAGAGTGAACTAAATGGGAAGTCTGGAAGAAGAGCCTGCCAAGCAGAGGCCTGAAGTTAAACCTATTACTCATTTTCAAGGAACAGACAGTGAGCAGGGAATAGTGATTATAAGTGAGTTCAGAATGGTAGCCAAGGGCAAGTTCTTGTAGCGTCTTTTTGACATTTGAAAGAACATTGGCTCTACAGCAAAATAAATGGGAAGTTATAAGATTTAGGCAGAGGAAAGGCATGCTATAACCTACTTCAATTGATGTCTCACTGTAATCCTGAGCTGAGACTGTAGCAGAGGTAAAGGTGGAAATGGGGAGTTCAGTTAGGCAAGGAAATAGGAAAGAGCATGGTGTGTCTAGTAATACACATGTAGGTCAATATTTCTAGAACCTTGGTTTTGGGAAGACACTGGGCATTGAGGAAAAAAGAAGAGCCACTGAAAGGCTTTATTTCAATGGGCCTTGTGTGATTTGACAGAGTTTGGACTTCTCCTTTAGGCAATGGAGAGCACATAGAGATTTTTTAAGTCCGGGCATGACATGGCTCTGTGGGCACTTTAAAATTCGACAGTAACATCTTTGTGTCTGATGGAGTCAATAATGGAGGCAAGGAGTTCATTTAGAAACTGAATGCCATAGTCTAGAAAAGTGACAAGAAGGTGCTAAATGAGTTAAGGTAGTACCAATGTGAAAGAATAATCAGGAACCAACCTTATTTAGAAATTTCAATTTTTTTGATTTAGTTATTGAGTGAATTTAAGAATTCAAGAGGGGACAGTGGAATTCCATTCAGAAGCCTTAGAGGTTTCTCTTATGACAACTCAGTATCCTGCCCTTGAGCTTCAAGATTTATATGAGTTCAAAAGACTAAAGATCTTTGCATGATTTTAGAGCAAATTCACGTCATTGGGGTTCATCAACAACTAACACAGTATAGTACCCACTGTAACTGTTAGAAGCAGCTATCTAGAAAAAAATTATAATGCCTGCTCCTATGTATAGGAAGATTTCTGCCTTTACCCTAACTTTTCAAACCTCGGTACAGTTCCTTTCTGATCATTTCCTGTCACATTTTAAAGCCAGCCTGGTGTTGCCCCTCCATTTAGTTTCCTGTTCTATGTAGATATTTCTTTATAATCCCTTGGTTTGATGTATGAAGACACAGTTATTACTGCAGCGGGCTCTACACCTACCCCTTCCATCATAGATATAGCTTCAGCCTAATGGAAAATTCACTGGAAATGAATGTTAGAAATCATAATGGCATTTTATTTCATGCAGCTTTATTTAGGGAAATGCTATTTGGGACATAAAACAAGGGACTACCCTAGAAAGAAATAAACAAGTGAGATCCATAATATCATGATTTGATGTCAAAGAATATTACTTCCTGGGAAGAATCTGATGATGTTTTTATTTTATATTTCAGCCTATTTTCTTTAATTTTGTTTAAAAATTAATTTATGGCCTTCATTACCAAGTTAAAGATTGCCAGGGTGATTAAATTCTTCTCTTTTATGTGTAAACAGAAGGAATCCTTATTATAGTATAAGAAATGATGTTGATAGGATGACATGCCTGTTTTCTTTGGTGCTCACTTAAAGCCATTTCAATTCAATCCTAATTTACAAAACATCTCCTACTTATAAGACACCAAGTGGTCACTTTGCAGATGCAATAATGAGTGATGGACCACAGTTACTCTCCTCAAGATTTTACAGCTGAGATAAAACTTGTACAAAATTTAAATATAATGAGAAGGGAGAGTCATCAAGCATGATGGTATACAAAATGTTGTGAATAGGAAAGATCAAGGAAGAAATTGTTTCTAGTCAAATGAACAGAAAAGTTAATGTAATAAATATTTTGCATAGGACTCTTGTTGGCTCATAGTGGGGTTTGTGAGAATATGGCTAAAGATGAAAATCAAAAGACTTATTAGTTAAAATTATGAAACATTTATTTAGCAAATGGAGAATAATGGAATTCCATAGTAAGATCCAGAGGTATAAAATACAAAAATAATTATTTTGTTTGTATATTTGAAGATTATGAGATGGTGAGAAATGCAATGTATTCAGAGCTTGGAGTAGGAGAGTAGTATGACATTGACCACACTTGGCAAGGTACTTTATATTCTTCCAGGGAGTGTGTACTTTATCAGAGACGGGAGTCATCAAATATTTCAGAGTAGAGCATAGGTTGTTGGCATGATGGGGAGATTATCAAGGCGGGGCAGGGGTGATAGAGAATCAGCCTGGTGATAGATGACTGGTAGGAGATGGGGCCTTTATCTGAGGTAGTGGCAGTAACAGGAGATCAAAGGTGATATACTTTAGAACTATTTCAGGAGTAGAATTAATAGGGTTCAGTAATTGCTTGGATATGAGAATTGAGGGTGAAAATGGACTTTAAGAGGATGGGGTCTATGGTTAGATATTAGCAGTTGCTATTACTAAGGATAGAAAAACCACTCTCAGTGAACTAAAGACCATTCACTTGATTGCTTGATTCATAAAATAGCTAATCTTAAGCATTTTAACATATTTGCAAGTAGCTATTGAAGGAAACAGTTTAAAGATATCTTAAGGCATGTTTTTATTCTACCTCAAAATGTGGCATTAGCGGTGATGGGCTTTTTACCTGCTTCCTTTCTCTCATGGCTTAATAACGTGTACTGATGGGATAAAATTTATTTACCTATCAGTCTTCTATCTCCAAATTATTTCCCCCCAAAATATAGACCAGGAGCTCTTCTAAAATAATAACAAAAATTATTTGACCCAAGGATATTCAGATTCTAGATCTTTGAGTGCTAAATTGTAAAATCATCATTATAATCTGCTGCTAGTGGCACTCTACAGTCAATATATTCACTAGTTCTTGAGCAACTCTGATACTTAATCAAAAAAGACATTGATTCCAATTCATCTCAGCTCATATGATTTAGGCTTAGTTGTATATTTTAATTAGTTGGTACCAGTGCAAGGTTTTTTAAAGTTGTCAAGCTCATTAAAGGAATCCTAATTTCTAATAGTACATGAAGTAGAAATAAAAATCAACCTCTGTATTTATACGGCATTCTCCGTTTCTTGGTAAGAGAAGCAAAGTAATTTTCCCTAGTAGATTATATTTTTCAGACGAATAAGTTCCTCTCAGTATGTATCAGATACCTCCAATGCCATGGAATTTCTATTTGCTTTAGACATTAACTAATTGTAATTTCCTTTGTCTAAAGGTCCCTGCTATTCCCTAAAAGATTGGTTTATTCTCAGAAACCTGGTTACTCACAATGAATCTCTCCCTCTATATGGTTAAGGTAGTTCCCTTGTTAGACCAAAAGTACATCTTAACAGTCCTTAGTACTTTAAAATTTACAAAGCACTTTGATATCTCTTTGTTACATAACCGTAGTATATATGTAAACTAGTTTTAGAAATGTTACTTTATACCTTAGTGAGAAAAAAATTTACTAACTAGGGTACAATGTTTTCTATGTACAGTTGTTTTGGTCTTTAGCCATACTTTCCAGCAAAAAAATCAGTTTCTTTTTTGTCTACCCCGTCAGTGAGGTTATATCATCAATTGACAACACAGTTTTATTTGTCACCGTGTGCATTCCATCCTGGGATTCCCCTAGAATCTTGGTGAATGTTGATTTTAGCAGTAAGTTTCACTCTGTGTGGTGTAGAAATTCTGTGGATTTTGATAAGTGCATGGTCATACATTCAAATCACAGTAACATATTAAACATTTCTATCACTATAAAAATTCCCTGCATAGCTCTTTTGTAGTCAACTTTCCCCAAAATTTGGCAACCACTAATTTGATTTTCATCTCAATAATTCCCCCCTTTTCAAATTATCATATGAATGGAATCATGCAATATGTATGCTTTTTAGTCTTTTTTCATTTAGCAAATGTGTTTAAATCTACATATTTTTTATTGCTAAATAGCATTCTATACTTATGGATATACCACCTTTTTTTTTTTTTTATCCACTCACATTTGAAAGATATCTTCTAGCTTCTAGTTTGGGAAGTTTATGTATTAAGTGCTTTAAACATTCAAATACAACTTTTTATGTGAACACAGCATTCAATTTCCTTGGGAAAAAAATCGGAATTGCCAGGTCCTACTGCATGTTTAACTTTGTGAGAAACTGCCCCAAAAAGTTCAATCTATAATTTTTTATTTTATTGATTGTGCTTTTGATGTCATATTTAAAAATTCATTGCCAACCCCTAAGTAATACAGATTTTCCTAGATTTTCTTCTAGAAGTATTATGGTTTAACATTTTACAGTTATGTCTATTAATTTCAGGTAATATTTTTATACTCTATGAAGACTTTTGTTTTGTTTGTTTTCACATATAGATATCCCATTCTTTCAGCACCATTTATTGAAAACAAATTATTTCTACACTGAATTGCCTTTGCTTATTTGTCAAAAATCAGTTGAATACATTTCTGTGGGTCTATTTCCTGACTCTTTATTCTGCTCCATTTTTCTATATGTCTAACTTTCAGTAATCCAATACCATCTTTTTTTTTTTTACATCTATATAGGGGTATAATTGCATTACAATGGTGTTAGTTTCTGCTTTATAACAAAGTGAATCAGTTACACATATACATATGTTCCCATATCTCTTCCCTCTTGCGTCTCCCTCCCTCCCACCCTCCCTATCCCACCCCTCCAGGCAGTCACAAAGCACCGAGCTGATCTCCCTGTGCTATGCGGCTGCTTCCCACTAGCTATCTACCTTACGTTTGGTAGTGTATATATGTCCATGCCTCTCTCTCGCTTGCTTTGTCACAGCTCACACTTCCCCCCCCATATCCTCAAGACCGTTCTCGAATAGTTCTGTGTCTTTATTCCTGCCTTTCCGCTAGGTTCTTCATGACATTTATTTTCTTAAATTCCATATATATGTGTTAGCATATGGTATTTGTCTTTCTCTTTGTGAATTACTTCACTCTGTATGACAGACTCTAGGTCTATCCACCTCATTACAAATAGCTCAATTTCATTTCCTTTTATGGCTGAGTAATATTCCATTGTATATATGTGCCACATCTTCTTTATGCATTCATCCCATGATGGGCACTTAGGTTGTTTCCATCTCCGGGCTATTGTAAATAGAGCTGCAATGAACATTTTGGTACATGACTCTTTTAGAATTATGGTTTTCTCAGGGTATATGCCCAGTAGTGGGATTGCTGGGTCATATGGTAGTTCTACTTGTACTTTTTTAAGGAACCTCCATACTGTTCTCCATAGTGGCTGTACCAATTCACATTCCCACCAGCAGTGCAAGACTGTTCCATTTTCTCCACATGCTCTTCAGCATTTATTATTTCTAGATTTTCTGATGAAGGCCATTCTGACTGGTTTGAGATGATATCTCATTGTAGTTTTGATTTGCATTTCTCTAATGATTAATGATGTTGAGCATTCTTTCATGTGTTTGTTGGCAGTCTGTATATCTTCTTTGGAGAAATGTCTATTTAAGTCTTCTGCCCATTTATGGATTGGGTTGTTTGTTTATTTGTTATTGAGCTGCATGTGAATTTTGGAAATTAAACCTTTGTCAGTTGCTTCATTTGAAAATATCTTCTCCCATTCTGAGGGTTGTCTTTTGGTCTTGTTTATGGTTTCCTTTGCTGTGCAAAAGCTTTGAAGTTTCATTAGGTCTCATTTGTTTACTTTTGCTTTTATTTCCAATTCTCTAAGAGGTGGGTAAAAAAGGATCTTGCTGTGATTTATGTCATAGAGTGTTCTGCCTATGTTTTCCTCTAAGAGTTTTATAGTCTCTGGCCCTACATTTAGGTCTTTTATCCATTTTGAGCTTATTTTTGTGCATGGTGTTAGGGAGTGATATAATATCATACTATAACATGTACCTGTCCAGTTTTCCCAGCACCATTTATTGAAGAGGCTGTCATTTCTCCACTGTACATTCCTGCCTCCTTTATCAAAGATAAGGTGACCATATGTACATGGGTTTATCTCTGGACTTTCTATCCTGTTCCATTGATTTATCTTTCT
The DNA here is from genome assembly GCF_011762595.2 of Tursiops truncatus. Classification (NCBI taxonomy): domain Eukaryota; kingdom Metazoa; phylum Chordata; class Mammalia; order Artiodactyla; family Delphinidae; genus Tursiops; species Tursiops truncatus. Next base: position 59,486,010 of record NC_047046.1, read on the forward strand.
GTTTTTGTGCCAGTACCATACTGTCTTGATTATTGTAGCTTTGTAGTGTAGTCTGAAGTCAGGGAGCTTGATTCCTCCAGCTCCATTTTTAGTTCACAAGATTACTTTGGCTATTCGGGGTATTTTGTTTTTCCATACAAATTGTAACATTTTTAGTTCTAGTTCTGTGAAAAATGCCAGTGGTAGTTTGATAGGGATTGCATTGAATCTGTAAATTGCTTTGGGTAGTAGAGTCATTTTCACAATGTTGATACACTCAATCCAAGAACATGGTATATCTCTCCATCTATTTGTATCATCTTTAATTTCTTTCATCAGTGTCTTATAATTTTCTGCAAACAGGTCTTTTGTCTCCTTAGGTAGGTTTATTCCTAGATATTTTATTCTTTTTGTTGCAATGGTAAATGGGAGTGCTTTCTTGATTTCACTTTCAGATTTTTCATCATTAGTGTATAGGAATGCCAGAGATTTCTGTGCATTAATTTTGTATTCTGCAACTAAACCAAATTCATAGATTAGACCGAGTAGTTTTTTGGTAGCATTTTTAGGACTCTCTATGTGTAGTACCATGTCATCTGCAAACAGTGACAGCTTTACTTTTTCTTTTCTGATTTGGATTCCTTTTATTTCCTTTTCTTCTCTGATTGCTGTAGCTAAAACTTCCAAAACTATGTTGAATAAGAGTGGTGAGAGTGGGCAACCTTGTCTTTTTCCGGATCTTAGTGGAAATGGTTTCAGTTTTTCACCATTGAGGATGATGTTGACTGTGGGTTTGTCATATATGGCCTTTATTAAGCTGAGGAAAGTTCCCTCTATGCCTACTTTCTGCAGGGTTTTTTATCATAAATTGGTGTTGAATTTGGTCAAAAGCTTTCTCTGCATCTATTGAGATGATCATATGGTTTATCTTTTTCAATTTGTTAATATGGTTTATCACATTGGTTGATCTGCATATATTGAAGAATCCTTGCATTCCTGGAATAAACCCCACTTGATCATGGTGTATGATGCTTTTAATGTGCTGTTGGATTCTGTTTGCTAGTATTTTGTTGAGGATTTTTGCATCTTTGTTCATCAGTGATATTGGCCTGTAGTTTTCTTTCCTTGTGACATCCTTGTCTGGTTTTGGTATCAAGGTGATGGTGGCCTCGGAGAATAAATTTGGGAGTGTTCCTCCCTCTGCTATATTTTGGAAGAGTTTGAGAAGGATAAGTATTATCTCTTCTCTAAATGTTTGATAGAATTCACCTGTGAAACCATCTGGTCCTGGGCTTTTGTTTGTTGGAGGAGTTTTAATCACAGTTTCAATTTCAGTGCTTGTGATTGGTTTGTTCATATTTTCTATTTCTTCCTGATTTACTCTTGGCAGGTTGTAAATTTCTAAGAATTTGTCCATTTCTTCCAGGTTGTCCATTTTATTGGCATAGAGTTGCTTGTAGTAATCTCTCATGATCTTTTGTATTTCTGCAGTGTCAGTTGTTACTTCTCCTTTTTCATTTCTAATTCTATTGATTGGAGTCTTCTCCCTTTTTCTCTTGGTGAGTCTGGCTAATGGTTTATCAACCTGGTTTATCTTCTCAAAGAACCAGCTTTAAGTGTTATTGATCTTTGCTATCTTTTCCCTCATTTGTTTTTCATTTATTTCTGATCTGATTTTTATGATTTCTTTCCTTCTGCTAACTTTGCAGTTTTTTTCTTCTTCTTTCTCTAATTGCTTTAGGTGCAAGGTTAGGTTGTTTATTCGTGATGTTTCCTGTTTCTTAAGATGGGCTTGTATTGCTATAAACTTCCATCTTAGAACTGCTTTTTCTGCACCCCATAGGTTTTGGGTCATCCTGTCTCCACTGTCATTTGTTTCTAAGTATTTTTTTATTTCCTCTTTGATTTCTTCAGTGATTATGTCGTTATTAAGTAGTGTATTGTTTAGCCTCCATGTGTTTGTATTTTTTACAGATCTTTTCCTCTAATTGATATATAGTCTCATAGCATTGTGGTCAGAAAAGATACTTGATACAATTTCAATTTCCTTAAATTTACCAAGGCTTACCAAGATATGATCTATCCTGGAGAATATTCCATGAGCACTTGAGAAAAACATGTATTTTGTTGTTTATGTATGGAATATCCTATAAATATCAATTAAATCCTTTTTGTTTAATGTATCATTTAAAGCTTATGTTTCCTTATTTATTTTCATTTTGGATGATCTGTCAATTGGTGAAAGTGGGGTGTTAAAGTTCCCTAATATCAATGTGTTACCGTCGATTTCCCCTTTTATGGCTGTTAGTATTTGTCTTATGTTTTGAAGTGCTCCTATGTTGGGTGCATAAATATTTACAATTGTTATATCTTCTTCTTAGATTGATCCCTTGATCATTATGTAGTGTCCTTCTTTGTCTCTTCTAATAGTCTTTATTTTAAACTCTATTTTGTCTGATAAGAGAATTGCAACTCCACCTTTCTTTTGGTTTCCATTTGCATGGAATATCTTTTTCCATCCACTTACATTCAGTCTGTCTTTGTCTCTAGGTCTGAAGTGGGTCTCTTGTAGACAGCATATATATGGGTCTCTTTTTGTATCCGTTCAGCCAATCTTTGTCTTTTGGTGGGAGCATTTAGTCCATTTACATTTAAGGTAATTATCAATATGTATGTTCCTATTCCCATTTTCTTAACTATTTTGGGTTCGTTATTGTAGGTCTTTTTCTTTGCTTGTGTTTCTTGCCTAGAGAAGTTCCTTTAGCATTTGTTGTAAAGCTGGTTTGGTGGTGCTGAACTCTCTCAGCTTTTGCTTGTCTGTAAATGTTTCAATTTCTCCACCAAATCTGAATGAGATCCTTGCTGGGTAGAGTAATCTTGGTTGCAGGTTTTTCTCCTTCATCACTTTAAATATATCTTGCCAGTCCCTTCTGGCTTGCAGAGTTTCTGCTGAAATATCAGCTGTTAACCTTATGGGGATTCCCTTGTGTGTTATTTTTCCCTTGCTGCTTTTAATATGCTTTCTTTGTGTTTAATTTTTGACAGTTTGATTAATATGTGTCTTGGCATATTTCTCCTTGGATTTATCCTGTATGGGACTCTCTGTGCTTCCTGGATTTGATTACTATTTCCTTTCCCATGTTAGGGAAATTTTCAGCTATAATCTCTTCAAATATTTTCTCAGTCCCTTTCTCTTCCTCTTCTTCTTCTGGAACCCCTATAATTTGAATGTTGGTGCATTTAATGTTGTCCCAGAAATCTCTGAGACTGTCCTCAGTGCTTTTCATTCTTTTTTGTTTATTCTGCTCTGAAGTATTTATTTTTTTTTTTTTTTTTTTTTTTTTTTAACATCTTTATTGGGGTATAATTGCTTTACAATGGTGTGTTAGTTTCTGCTTTATAACAAAGTGAATCAGTCATACATAAACATATGTTCCCATATGTCTTCCCTGTTGCGTCTCCCTCCCTCCCACCCTCCCCATCCCACCCCTCCAGGCTGTCACAAAGCACCGAGCCAATATCCCTGTGCCATGCGGCTGCTTCCCACTAGCTGTCTACCTTACTGCGTTTGTTACTGTGTATATGCCCATGACTCTCTCTCGCCCTGTCACAGTTCACCCTTCTCCCTCCCCATAACCTCAAGTCCGTTCTCTAAGAGGTCTGCGTCTTTATTCCTGCTTTACCCCTAGGTTCTTCATGACATTTTTTTCTTAAATTCCATATATATGTGTTAGCATACGGTATTTGTCTTTTTCTTTCTGACTTACTTCACTCTGTATGACAGACTCTAGGTCTATCCACCTCATTACAAATAGCTCAATTTCGTTTCTTTTTATGGCTGAGTAATATTCCATTGTATATATGTGCCACATCTTCTTTATCCATTCATCTGATGATGGGCACTTAGGTTGTTTCCATCTCCGGGCTATTGTAAATAGAGCTGCAATGAACATTTTGGTACATGACTCTTTTTGAATTTTGGTTTTCTCAGGGTATATGCCCAGTAGTGGGATTGCTGGGTCATATGGTAGTTCTATTTGTAGTTTTTTAAGGAACCTCCATACTGTTCTCCATAGTGGCTGAACCAATTCACATTCCCACCAGCAGTGCAAGAGTGTTCCCTTTTCTCCACACCCTCTCCAGCATTTATTGTTTCTAGATTTTTTGATGATGGCCATTCTGACTGGTGTGAGATGATATCTCATTGTAGTTTTGATTTGCATTTCTCTAATGATTAATGATGTTGAGCATTCTTTCATGTGTTTGTTGGCAGTCTGTATATCTTCTTTGGAGAAATGTCTATTTAGGTCTTCTGCCCATTTTTGGATTGGGTTGTTTGTTTTCTTGTTATTGAGCTGCATGAGCTGCTTGTAAATTTTGGAGATTAATCCTTTGTCGGTTGCTTCATTTGCAAATATTTTCTCCCATTCTGAGGGTTGTCTTTTGGTTTTGTTTATGGTTTCCTTTGCTGTGCAAAAGCTTTGAAGTTTCATTAGGTCCCATTTGTTTATTTTTGTTTTTATTTCCATTACTCTAGGAGGTGGGTCAGAAAGGATCTTGCTTTGATTTATGTCATAGAGTGTTCTGCCTATGTTTTCCTCTAAGAGTTTGATAGTTTCTGGCCTTACATTTAGGTCTTTAATCCATTTTGAGCTTATTTTTGTGTATGGTGTTAGGGAGTGATCTAATCTCATACTTTTACATGTACCTGTCCAGTTTTCCCAGCACCACTTATTGAAGAGGCTGTCCTTTCTCCATTGTACATTACTGCCACCTTTATCAAAGATAAGGTGTCCATATGTGCATGGGTTTATCTCTGGGCTTTCTATCCTGTTCCATTGATCTATCTTTCTGTTTTTGTGCCAGTACCATACCGTCTTGATGACTGTAGCTTTGTAGTATAGTCTGAAGTCAGGGAGCCTGATTCCTCCAGTTCCTTCTTTCGTTCTCAAGATTGCTTTGGCTATTCGGGGTCTTTTGTGTTTCCATACAAATTGTGAAATTTTTTGTTCTAGTTCTGTGAAAAATGCCAGTGGTAGTTTGATAGGGATTGCATTGAATCTATAGATTGCTTTGGGTAGTAGAGTCATTTTCACAATGTTGATTCTTCCAATCCAAGAACATGGTATATCTCTCCATCTATTTATATCATCTTTAATTTCTTTCATCAGTGTCTTATAATTTTCTGCATACAGGTCTTTTGTCTCCTTAGGTAGGTTGAAGTAGTTATTTCCACTGTTTTATCTTCCAGGTCACTTATCCGTTCTTCTGCCTCAGTTATTCTGCTATTGATCCCATCTAGTGTATTTTTCATTTCATTTATTGTGTTGTTCATTGTTGTTTGTTTCAACTTTAGTTCCTCTAGGTCCTTGTTAAATGTTTCTTGCATTTTTTCTATTCTATTTCCAATATTTTGGATCATCTTTTCTATCATTTTTCTGAATTCTTTTTCAGGTAGACTGCCTATTTCCTCTTCATTTGTTAGGTGTGGTGGGTTTTTATCTTGCTCCTTCATCTGCAGTGTGTTTTTCTGTCTTCTCATTTTGCTTATCTTACTGTGTTTGTGGTCTCCTTTTTTCAGGCTGCAGGTTCATAGTTCCCGTTGTTTTTGGTGTCTTTCCCCAGTGGCTAAGTTTGGTACAATGGGTTGTGTAGGCTTCCTGGTGGAGGAGACTAGTGCCTGTTTTTTGATGGATGAGGCTGGATTTTTTCTGTCTGGTGGGCATGTCCATGTCTCGTGGTGTGTTTTGGGGTGTCTGTGGACTTATTATGATTTTAGGCAGCCTCTCTGCTAATGGGTGGGTTTGTGTTCCTGTATTGCTAGTTGTTTGGCATAGGGTGTTCAGCACTGTAGCTTGCTGGTCGTTGAGTGAAGCTGGATGCTGGTGTTGAGATGGAGATCTCTGGGAGATTTTCACCATGTGATATTATGTGGAGCTGGGAAGTCTCTTGTTTACCAGTGTCCTGAGGTTGGCTCTCCCACCTCAGAGGCACAGCACTGACTGCTGGCTGCAGCACCAAGAGCCTTTCATCCATGTGGCTCAAAATAAAAGGGAGAAAAAGTAAAGAGAAAGAATTAGTACAAGTAGGAAGAAAGAAAGGAAGAAAGAAAGAAAGAAAGAAAGAAAGAAAGAAAGAAAGAAAGAAAGAAAGAAAGGAAGGAAGGAAGAAAGAAAGAAAGAAAGAAAGGAAGGAAGGAAGGAAGAAAGAAAGAAAGAAAGGAAGGAAGGAAGGAAGGAAGGAAGGAAGGAAGGAAGGATGGAAAGAAGGAAGGAAGCAGGAAAAAAGAAAGAAGAAAAGAAGGAAAGAAAGGAGGGAGGGAGGGAGGGAGGGATGGTGGGAGGAAGGAAGGAAGGAAGGAGGGAAGGAAGGAAAAAAGAAAGAAGATAAGTAAAATAAAATAAAGTAAAATATAATAAATTATTAAATTAAAAAATAATTATTAAGATAAAAAATTTTTAAAAAAACGGACGGATAGAACCTTAGGACAAATGGTGGAAGCAAAGCTATACAGACAAAATATCATAGAGAAGCATACACATACACACTCACAAAATGAGGAAAAGGCGGAAAAAATCATAAGGCTTGCTCTCATAGTCCACCTCCTCATTTTGGGATGATTCGTTGTCTAAAGGAGGGAAGGAAAGAAAGAAAGAAAGAAAGAAAGAAAGAAAGAAAGAAAGAAAGAAAGAAAGAAAGAAAGAAAGAAAGAAAGAAAGAAAGAAAGAAAGAGGAAAGAAAGAAAGAAAGAAAGAAAGAAGGAAGGAAGGAAGGAAAGAAAGAAAAAAGAAAGAAAGAAAGAAAGAAAGAAAGAAAGAGGAAAGAAAGAAAGAAAGAAAGAAAGAAGGAAGGAAGGAAGGAAAGAAAGAAAAAAGAAAGAAAGAAAGAAAGAAAGAAAGAAGATAAAGTAAAATAAAATAAAGTTATTAAAATAAAAAGTAATTATTAAGAAAAAAAAACGGACTGATTAAACCCTAGGACAAATGGTGGAAGCGAAGCTATACAGACAAAATCTCACACAGAAACATACACATACACACTCACAAAAAGAGGAAAAGGGGAAAAAATCCTAAATCTTGCTCTCAAAGTCCACCTCCTCAATTTGGGATGATTCGTTGTCTATTCATGTATTCCACAGATGCAAGGTTCATCAAGTTGATTGTGGAGTTGTAATCTGCTGCTTCTGAGGCTGCTGGGAGAGATTTCCCTTTCTCTTCTTTGTTCTCACAGCTCCCAGACTCTCAGCTTTGGATTTGGCCCCGCCTCTGTGTGTAGGTCACCAAAGAGCGTCTCTGTTTTGCTCAGACAAGACAGGGTTAAAGGAGCCGCTGATTCGGGGGCTCTGGCTCACTCAGGCTGGGGAGAGGGAGGAGCACAGAGTGTGGGGCGAGCCTGCAGTGGCAGAGGACGGCGTGACATTGCACCAGCCTGAGGCTTGCCATGCGTTCCCCCGGGGAAGTTGTCCCTGGATTCCAGGAACCTGGCAGTGGCGGTCTACACAGGCTCCATGGAAAGGAGTTGTGGATAGTGACCTGTGCTCACACACAGGCTTCTTGTGGCAGCAGCAGCAGCCTTAGCGTCTCCTGCCCGTCTCTGCGGTCTGTGCTTTTAGCCGCGGCTTGCGCCCATCTCTGGAGCTCCTTTAAGCAGCGCTCTTAATCCCCTCTCTTCACGCACCAGGAAGCAAAGAGGGAAGAAAAAGTCTCATGCCTCTTAGGCAGCTCCAGACCTTTTCCCAGACTCCCTCCTGGCTAGCTGTGGTGCACTAACCCCTTCAGACTGTGTTCATGCTGCCAACCCCAGTCCTCTTCCTGCGGTCTGACTGAAGCCCGAGCCTGAGGTCGCAGCTCCGCCCGCCCCGGCGTGTGAACAGACAAGCCTCTCGGGCTGGTGAGTGCCGGTCGGCACCGATCCTCTGTGCGGAAATCTCTCTGCTTTGCCTTCCGCACCCCTGTTGCTGCACTCTCCTCCGCGGCTCCGAAGCTTTCCCCTTCTGCCACACGCAGTCTCTGCCCGCGAAGGGGCTTCCTAGTGTGTGGAAACATTTCCTCCTTCACAGCTCCCTCCCACTGGTGCAGGTCCCGTCCCTATTCTTTTGTCTCTGTTTTTCCTTTTTTTCTTTTGCCCTACCCAGGTACTTGGGGAGTTTCTTGCCTTATGGGAGGTCTGAGTTCTTCTGCCAGTGTTCAGTAGGTGTTCTGTAGGAGTTGTTCCACGTGTAGATGTATTTCTGGTGTATACGTGGGTAGGAAGGTGATCTCTGCATCTTACTCTTCCGCCATCTTCCCCTCGTCCCCATACCATCTTGATTACTGTATAATAAATTTATAGTAACTCTTGAAATTGGCACTGTTTATTCTCCAAAATTTACTTCTTCATTGTTTTGACTATTATAGTTCTTCTACCTTTCCATATCAATTTTAGAATCAGCTTATTGATATCCACAAAAACTTGCCAGGATTTTGATTGGGATTGTGTTGAATCTCTAGAAAAACTTGGGGAGGGTGTGGATTCACATCTTAACAATACTGAGTCTTCCAACACACAAACATGGTATATCTTTCCATTTATTTGTACCTTCTTTGATTTATTAGTGTTTTGTACTTTTCAATATAGAGCACTTGAACATATTTTGTTATATTTGCACCTAAGTATTTGAAGTATTGTGGTGTTCCTATGTGGTGCTATTTAATTTCCATTTCCAAGAGTTCATAATTAATATATAAAAACACTATTGATTTTTGCATATTAACCCTGAATCACCACTTTCAGTGTTTCTTATTAGTTCAAGTATGATATTGAATAGATTATTTCGAATTTCAATGTAGAGAATCATGTCACCTGCAAGTATAATTTTATTAATTCTAATCTGTATGCCTTTTACTTTTCTTTTACTGCATTGGCTAAGATTTCTAGTGCAATACTGAATAGGAGTCGTGAGAGTAAAATGGTTTGTCTTTTACCTGGTTTTAGTTAGGATGTATTCAGTCCCTCATCATCAAGCTTAATGTTAGCTGAAAATTTCTGATGGATGCTCTCTATTCACTTCAGAAATTTCCCTTCAATTTATAGTTTCCTGAGAACTTTTATGATGAATTTTGTGAAAAGTTTATTCTGCATCTATTGAGGTGATCATTTTTTCTTTAGTTTATTGGTATGATAAATTGTGTTAACTTTAAAATGTTGATACAACCTTACATTCTCAGGTAAAATCCTTGGTCATGATATGTTTTCACTTTTATATATTGGAGGATTCATTTTATTGATATCATCAAGTTGAAGACATTTGAGTCTATGTTATCAAGAAACACTGGATTCTAGTTTAAATTTCTTATAATACATTTTTATAGTTTTGTGGTAACATGGTAATATTGTCCTCATAAAATAAATTAGCATGTGATTCCTCCTCTTCTAATTTCCGGAAGAGTTTTTACAGAATTAGCATTATTTCTTCCTTAAATATTTAGTTGAGTTTGCTGATAAAGCCAAATTTTTGGCTGGGCCAAAAATTTTTTTGAATGTTTCAAACTATGAATTAAATTTCTTTAGTATTTAGGTATCAGATAATTGAGGTTATATATTCCATCTTGTGTGAGCATTGATTATTTGTACAAATATGTTCATAGTAGAGAAATCTGTAATAGTCCAAAACTAGAAATAACTCAAATATCCATCAATAGTACAATGGATGTATAAATTGTGGTATAATCGTATGAAGGGATTCTTTATGATAGTAAGAACAAATTCAGTCAGCACTCTGAATTCATGTGTTCTGTATCTGCGGATATGGAGAGCCAGATATATGCCATTTTATGTAAGGGGTCTTGAACATCCACAGGTTTTGGTATCTGCAATGGGTACTAGAACCAGTCCCCCATGGATACTAAGGGACAACTGTATGCTGCATACAAAGGAGCAACGTGTCTGAATGTCCCAAACATAATATTGAACAAAAGAAGATATACACAGAAGAGTATATCTGTATTATTGCATGTATATTGAGTTCAAAAACAAACAACCCTAATTTATGCTGTTAAATGTCAGGATATTCCTTCTCTGGAGAAGGGCAGGGACTGTGAGGGAGCATGAGGAATGCTTCTGTGGTCTAGTAATATATTTCTTATCTGATTTCTGGTTACAGAAATGTGCTAAATTTTGGGAAATTCGTTGAGTTTTAACACTGGTAACTTTCCTCTATATACTTCATACTTTGATAAATGTAACGTATACATTTTTAAAAGTTGTTTCCATGTTTATATGAGATACCCCTCAGGACCTCAAAAAGCTGGTGAATAAAATTTGAGAGTATGATTGGGAAAAACTCCAAGTGTCTGTATTAACTATGAATGTGAATTCATTGAACACACTGAAATGGATAGCCTTGGAACATCATTTATACACGTTCAAAATAAATATTTTTTTTAACATTTAATCCATTTACTTATTATTTATCATATTTCTCTCTCCCTGTGTGTTTGTGTGTATGTGTGTGTATGTGTAATATATTTTTTCCACCATATCAAATGCTCAGGAATTTGAAGTAATAACATAATAACATTTCCTGATCTAACAATCTAAAATTTCTATCAAACAATTTTTAACTAGTAATTGAAACAAATTTAGGATAATCATGTTTTTAGAGAACCTAGGAAGACTCATAATAATCACCACTCCTTTCCTAGCTATTTGAATCTGTTCAGAAATTCAGTCCAAGGTAATGCCAGGATTTTCACTTATTTCCCTAACTTCTTGTCCTCAGTTTGCTTTTTACAGAATCCATCAACTTGTCCCACCCACAGTTTTGGTATATGGCTGTTTTGGTCCCAACTCCAGTTTTCTGATGCCAATTCTAACCTCAATTACTTTAGAGTCTTCAATCATGTTTTTATAATTACAACTATAAAAATTACTCTGAGATTTAACTCATTTGCTCTGGAAACTTGAATTCATCTAAAGCTACTAAATCACTTCACACTCTTTCCTTGATTTTTAAGTCAGTGATCATTTATTTATTCTACCTTATCCAATTACAAGAGCCTCTTCAGGGTTGAGAGTACAAAAACAGGTAAAGTTGAATGACGTTGCTTACTCTGGTATTTATTAACACGACACCATCTGTTCTTAAGCATAGATTATTCTCTTTTATGTGTTCTTTATCTTATTCTATTTAGAAATTTGAATTTTTTGAAACTACCTTTGGTTTTTTATAAGCCCAAATTCATTCCAGTTTTGTCTTTATGACAGTATACTACCATTTTATGTTATCCTTTTCTGTTTTTGTATATGTTCCTTTTAGATGATCATAAAATTGTATGTGAGAGGAAATATTGCTTACAGAGAGGGAAGAGCTTTTTTTCAAGAGAAAGAGGTATAGTTATGAGACTCAACTTTGCTACTCAATGACCGTGATTCAATCCCTTAATTTATGTGAGAATCAATTACATTATTTATAAATAGCAAACAAATAATACATACCTCAGGATCATTTAATGAACAATTTTACATGTAACCTAAACCATTATATACTATATATGCTAATACAATATATAATATATTGAATATATATAATAATGTGTGCATATATATTTATAAGAATTGTTAATATACTTAATTTCAACTTAGTAATTAGTATAATTATTGTCATCTATTTTTCTCCTTTCACATTCTTATATTGGTATTCATTTATTTTCTCTTTCACAGACCATGCATCCTGAAATACTTTGAAATATCTTTGACTAATAGCTATGATTTATGTCCTCTACACTAAACTTTCCCTTTCTAGGTTACTATGAACTCTGAGAATCCATGGCCACTTTCTTCCTGGGTGCCTGTCACTTCTGCTTCACCAGGCAGTTCTTCCTTATTAGTCAAAATTAATTTCATAGCACCAGTTCTCCACATTGCCTCTTTAGCCTTCTGAGAACCGAAAGTGTCAGAAAGGCAAGTTCAGAATTTATCAAATTTCTTTTAGCAGAGAATCTACCAACAGGCATCTGGATAAGTGAGTCCCCTACCACCACTCACTACCATAGTCTTGGCTTAGGATATATCTGTCTTTTACCATGAAAACATCTTTCATAGCTGATGACTTACAGTCTTAGTCGCCTAGAATATATTTCCAACAATGTAGTTTTTTATGTTCTCTTCTTTCATACTATCCAAATCCTCTCCTCTAAGAAAAAGCTCTAGTTGTTGAATTTTTATTTACACATTTGTATTCTTAATTAACCCCTCTATTTCTGTTAAGCTTGATTCTTTTCAATATTTTAGGCCTAACCATAAGTATTGATACCACCTAAATTAAGTTCAGGAGGCTGAATTTTCTTCCTTTTACTAAAAAGTTTGGAAGCATGAGTTATTATTTTCAGTTACATTTTTACTCACACTATGTCCACATTTGTGGATTTAGATGAGTTGGAATGATCTCTTCTCCTTTTTTCAGTGTATTCATACCACTGTTTTTTTTACTTGATCATTCCTCCTCCCCTATATTGTTCCCATTTCACAGTTAAATCTCTGCACTTTCTTTCTTCCCTTCAAGTTTTGAATTTTATTTTTTAAAGTTGTCATTCTGTCAAACATTCTTTTAGTCTTGTAAATTGCCCTCCACCTCTTGCCACATGCCCTTTTTTCCTGACTTCATAAATGATGCTCCATAAATCCTTCTATATATCAATTGCTTGTTTACCCCATGTTCCTTCACTTTTTAAACAGTGACCTCCAAATGAAAGACAAAATATCCACCTGCACTCTCATTTCTTACATACAACTCCACAGTTGCTAAAATAGCATTTCACAGTACAATCAGTTTTTCACAAACCTCATGAGATGCTTCAGTCAAAAGTTTTCTCTGGTTACAGAAGCCTGAGAAAGGCTGAATACTATAGTCCCTTTTTGTAGACTTGTATGCCCAAAATAAAAATACAGATATCCTTCAGTCAATACAGAAAAAAATAAACCACCTGAAACTAACAAAATATTGTATTTCAGCTGTACATTTTAACATCTTTATTGGAGTGTAATTGCTTTACCATGGTGTGTTAGTTTCTGCTGTATAACAAAGTGAATCAGCTGTATGCATATGTATATTCCCATATCCCCTCCCTCTTACGTCTCCCTCCCACCCTCCTTATCCCACCCCTCTAGGTGGTCGCAAAGCACTGAGCTGATCTCCCTGTGCTATGCAACTGCTTCCCATTAGTTATCTATTTTACATTTGGTAGTGTATATATGTAAATATTACTCTCTCACATTGTCCCAGTTTACCCTTCCCCCTCTCCATGTCCTCAAGTCCATTCTCTACGTCTGTGTCTTTCTTCCTGTCCTGACCCTACATTCATCAGAACCTTTTTCTATTTTTTTAGATTCCATATATATGTGTTAACATATGGTATTTGTTTTTCTCTTTCTGACTTACTTCACTATAAATGACCAACTCTAGGTCCATCCATCTCACTACAAATAACTAAATTTCGTTTCTTCTTATGGCTGAGTAATATTCTATTGTATATATGTGCCACATCTTCTTTAGCCATTCATCTGTCGATGGATACTTGGGTTTCTTCCATGTCCTGTCTATTGTAAACAGTGCTACAATGAAAATTGTGGTACATGACTCTTTTTAAATTATGGATTTCTCAGGGTATATGCCCAGTAGTGGGATTGCTGGGTCATATGGTAGTTCTAGTTTTAGGTTTTTAAGGAACCTCCATACAGTTCTCCATAGTGACTGTATCAATTTACATTCCCACCAAAAGTGCAAGAGTGTTCCCTTTTCTCCACATCCTCTCCAGCATTTATTGTTTGTAGATTTTTTGATGATAGCCATTCTGACCAGTGTGAAGAGATACCTCACTGTAGTATTGATTTGCATTTCTCTAATAATTAGTGCTGTTAAGCATATTTTCATGTGTTTGTTGGCAATCTATATATCTTATTTGGAGAAATGTCTATTTAGGTCTTCTGACCATTTTTGGATTGGGTTGTTAGTCTTTTTGATATTGAGTTGCTTGTATATTTTTGAGATTAATCCTTTGTCAGTTGCTTCTTTTCAAATATTTTCTCCCATTCTGAGGGTTGTCTTTTCATCTTGTTTATGGTTTCCTTTGCAGTGCAAAAGCTTTTAAATTTCATTAGGTCCCATTTGTTAATCTTTGTTTTTATTCTCATTACTCTACGAGGTGGGTCAAAGGACCTTGTTGTGATTTATGTCGTAAAGTGTTCTGCCTATGTTTCCCTCTAAGTGTTTTATACTGTCTGGCCTTACATTTAGGTCTTTAAACCATTTTAAGTTTATTTTTGTGTGTGGTGTTAATTTCATTCTTTTACACTTAGCTGTACAGTTTTCCCAGCACTAATTATTGAAGAGGCTGTCTTTCCTCCATTGTATACTCCTGCCTCCTTTATCAAAGATAAGGTAAATATATATGTGTGGGTATATCTCTGGGCTTTATATCCTGTGCCATTGAAATATATTTCTGTTTTTGTGCCAGTACCATACTGTATTTATTACTGAAGCTGTGTAGTATAGTCTGAAGTCAAGGAGCCTGATTTTTCCAGCTCTGTTTCTCTTTTCCAAGATTGCTTTGGCTATTCGTGGTCTTTGGTTCCAAACAAATTATGAAAATTTTGTTCTAGTTTTGTGAAAATGCCATTGGTAGCTTGATATGGATTGCATTGAATTTATAGAATGATTTGGGTAGTATAGTCATTTTCACAATGTTGATTCTTCCAATCCAAAACATGGTATATCTCTCCATCTGTTTGTATCATTAATTTCTTTCATCAGTGTCTTATAGTTTTCTGCATACAGGTCATTTTGCCCAAAGGAAGGTTTATTTCCCTGTATTTTATTCCTTTTGTTGCAATGATAAATGGGAGTGTTTCCTTAATTTATCTTTCAGATTTTTCATCTATAGTGTATAGGAATGCAAGAGATTTCTGTGCATTAATTTTGTATCCTGCTACTCTATTAAATTCATTGATTAGATTTAGTAGTTTTTTGATAGCATCTTTAGGATTCTCTATGTATAATATCATGTCGTCTGCAAGCAGTGACAGTTTTACTGCTTCTTTTCCAATTTGGATTACATTTATTTCATTTTCCTCTCTGATTGCCATGGCTAAAACTACCAAAACTATGTTGAATAATAATAGTGAGAGTGGGCAACTTTCCCTTATCCATGACCTTAGAGGAAATGGTTTCAGTTTTTCACCATTGAAAGCAATGTGGACTGTGGGTTTGTCATATATGGCGTTTATTATTTTGAGGTAGGTTCCCTCTATGCTTAATTTCTGGAGAGTTTTTACTATAAATGGATGTTGAATTTTGTCAAAAGCTTTTCTGCATCTATTGATATGATCATATGGTTTCTATACTTCAGTTTGTTAATATGGTGTATCACATTGATTGATTTGTGTATATTAAAAAATCCTTGCATCCTGGGGAGAGAACCCACTTGATAATGGTGTATGATCCTTCCAATGTGCTCTTGGATTCTGTTTGCTAGTATTTGGTTGAGGATTTTTGCATCTATGTTCATCAGAGATATCGGTCTGTAGTTTTCTTTTTTGGGACATCTTTGTCTGGTTTTGGTATCAGGGTGATGGTGGCCTTGTAGAATGAGTTTGGGCGTGTTCCTCCCTCTGCTATATTTTGGAAGAGTTTGAGAGGGATAGGTGTTAGCTCTTCTCTAAATGTTTGATAGGAATCAACTGTCAAGCCATCTGGTCCTGGGCTTTTGTTTTTTGGAAGATTTTCTATCACAGTTTCAATTTCAGTGCTTTTGATTGGTCTGTTTATATTTTCTCTTTCTTCCTGATTCAGCCTCAGAAGGTTGTGTTTTCTAAGAATTTGTCCATTTCTTCCAGGTTGTCCATTTTATTGGCATGTAATAATCTCTCATTATCCTTTGTATTTCTGCAGTGTCAGTTGTTACTTCTCCTTTTTCATTTCTAATTCTGTTGATTTGATTCTTCTCCCTTTTTTCTTGATGAATCTGACTAATGGTTTATCAATTTGGTTTACCTTCTCAAAGAACCAGCTTTTAGTTTTTTTGATCTTTGCTATTGTTTCCTTCATTTCTTTTTCATTTATTTCTGATCTGATCCATATCATTTCTTTCCTTCTGCTAACTTTGGGGGTTTTTTGCTCTTCTTTCTCTAATTGCTTTAGGTGTACGGTTAGGTTGTTTATTTGAGACTTTTCTTTTTTTTTTTTTTAACATCTTTATTGGGGTATAATTGCTTTACAATGGTGTGTTAGTTTCTGCTTTATAACAAAGTGAATCAGTTATACATATACATATGTTCCCATATCTCTTCCCTCTTGCGTCTCCCTCCCTCCCACCCTCCCTATCCCACCCCTCCAGGCTGTCACAAAGCACCGAGCCAATATCCCTGTGCCATGCGGCTGCTTCCCACTAGCTATCTACCTTACTACGTTTGTTAGTGTGTAGACTTTTCTTGTTTCTTGAGGTAGGATTGTATTGCTATAAACTTCCCTTTTAGAACTGCTTTTGCTGCATCCCATAGATTTTGCTTCATCCTGTTTTCATTGTCATTTGTTTCTAAGTATATTTTGATTTCCTCTTTGATTTCTTCACGGATTTTTTGGTTATTTAGTAGCATATTGTTTAGCCTCCATTTGTTTGTATTTTTTACAGATATTTTCCTGTAATTTATATATAGTCTCATAGCATTGTGGTCGGAAAAGATACTTGATATAATTTCAACTTTCTTAAATTTACCAGTGTCTGGTTTGTGGCTCAAGTTATGATCTATCCTGGAGAATGTTCCATGAACAGTTGAGAAGTGTATTCTGTTGTTTTTGGATGGAATATCCTATAAATATCAATTAAATCCATCTTGTTTAATGTGTCATTTAATGCTTGTGTTTCCTTATTTATTTTCAGTCTGAATGATCTGTCCATTGGTGAATGTGAGGTGTTAAAAGTCCCTATTATTATTGCGTTACTGTCAATTTCTCCTTTTATGCCTGTTAGCATTTGCCTTCTGTATTGAGGTGTTCCTCTGTTGGATGCATAAATATTTACAATTGTTAAAATCTTCTTGGATTGATCCCTTGGTCATTATGTAGTGTCCTTCTTTGTCTCTTGTTATAGTCTTTATTTTATTTTATTTTATTTATTTATTTGCGGTACGCGGGCCTCTCCCATTGTGGAGCACAGGCTCCGGACGCACAGGCTCAGCGGCCATGGCTCATGGGCCCAGCTGCTCCATGGCATGTGGGATCTTCCTGGACCAGGGCACCAACCCGTGTCCCCTGCATCGTCAGGCAGACTTTCAACAACTGCACCACCAGGGAAGCCCAGTCTTTATTTTAAAGTCTATTTTATCTGATATGATAATTGCTACTCCAGATTTCTTTTCATTTCCAGTCCATGGAATATCTTTTTCCATCCCCTCACTTTCAGTCTGTATGTGTCCCTAAGTCTGAAGTTGGTCTCTTTTAGACACCATATATATGGGTCTTATTTTCGTATCCATTCAGCCAGTCTATGTCTTTTGTTTGGAGCATTTAATCCTTTTACATTTAAGGTAATTATCAATATATATGTTCCTGTTACCATTTTCTTAATTGTCATGCATTTGTTTTGTAGACCTTTTCCTTCTCTTGTGCTTACTGCCTAGAAAAGTTCTTTTAAAATTTGTTGTAAAGTTGGTTTGTTGCTGCTGAATTCTTTTAACTTTTGCTTATCTGTAAAGGTTTTAATTTCTCCTTTGAATCTGAATGAGATCCTTGCTGGGTAGAGTAATCTTGGTTGTAGATGTTTCCCTTTCATCACTTTAAATATGTCCTGCCACTCCCTTCTGGCTTGCAGAGTTTCTGCTGAAAGATCAGCTGTTAACTTTATGGGGATACCCTTGTATATTATGTGTTGCTTTTCTCTTGCTGCTTTTAATATTTTTTCTTTGTATTTAATTTTTGTATTTAGTTTGATTAATGTGTGTCTCAGTGTGTTTCTCTTTGGGTTTATCCTGTATCGTACTCTCTATGCTTCCTGGAGTTGATTATTTCCTTTCCCATGTTAGGGAAGTTTTCAAGTATACTCTTTTCAAATATTTTCTCAGACACTTCTTTTCCTCTTCTTCTTCTGGAACCCCTATAATGTGAATATTGGTGCATTTAATGTTGTCCCAAAGGTCTCTGAGACTGTCCTCAATTATTTTCATTACTTTTTCTTTATTCTGCTCTGCAGTAGTTATTTCCACCATTTCATCTTCCAGCTTATTACCCATTCTTCTGCCTTAGTTATTCTGCTATTTATTCCTTCTAGAGTATTTTTCGTATCAGTAATTTGTTTTTCATCACTGTTTTTTTGCTCTCTAGTTCTTCTAGATCCTTGTTAAGTGTTTCTTGTCTTTTCTCCTCTCTGTTTCCAAGATTTTGGATCATCTTTACTATCATTACTCTGAATTCTTTTTCAGTTATATTGCCTATTTTGTCTTCATTTATTTATTCTTGTAGGTTTTTACCTTGCTCCTTCATCTGTAATATTTTTTTTTTTGTCATTTCATTTTTTTTTCACTGTATTCCTGTTTTACTGGTTGCTTGGCCTGAGACATCCAGCACTGGATTTTGCAAGCATTTGGATAGAGCCTGGTCTTTGAGCTAAGATGAGGACCTCTGGGAAGCCTCACTCCAAATAATATTCCCTGTGGTCTAAAGTTATCTGTTAGTCCAGTGGTTTGGACTTGGAGTTCCCACCACAGGAGCTCGAGCCCAACCTCCGGTCTTGGAACCAAAATCTCACAAGCTTCGTGGCATAGTAAAAAAAAAAAAAAAAAGGAGAAAGAAAAAAAAAGAGCAGTACAATATCAAGCAATAAAAAACAAAATAAAATTAGTAAGATAAAATATATGTGAGGAAAAATAAAAGTGTAATTGAAACAACCAGTTGCTGGGGTTTGTCCTATCCCCTTAGGTGTCTGTGGTCTCCCACTGGCACCTCTTAGGTGCCCTAGTTGTGAAGAGATGCAAATTCTGCATCCTCCTAGTACCCCATCTTGACTCCACCCTTGTATTTTTTTTTGAAGTATCACTTTGTTTAACCCAGCATTTTCAAATTGTTTGGAAATCTCTTTATCATGGAATAACTTGTAACAGTCCAAGGAGCATATTTTATTTATTATAATAATAGATAAAATTTAATGAATTCTTACTATATGTCATAAATAATGCTAATGAAAAAAATATAGTCAATAAATATTTATTGAGCACTTAATATTTGCCAGGACTCTTCATGTCACTGAGTATATAATAGTGGAAACAATAAAAAATGTTCTGCCATCATTTTAGTAAGGAAAAGAGACAATAAGTTAAAATACACAGTAAATTAGTAATAAATAATAAGGAGGAAAAGTTAAGCAAGAGTAGGATTTATATCATTTAATAATGGGTGGAGCATGCTTTACACTTTAGGTAGGTAGATAGAGAAAAATTCATCAAGTAATTAACTACTGAGTAAACACCTAGAGTCAGTGAGGGAGTTAGCCTTGCAGATGTATGGAAAAGACAGTTCTAGGCAGGATGACTTATGTATTAAAGGCCTTGAAGCAAGCATGTGACCAGTTTATTCAATGAACAACAAAGGAGGCCAGTGTGGCTGGAGAAGGAAAGACAGAGGAGAGAATAATTGCAAACAAAGTTGTAGAGGTAACAGGACATTGTCCTTTATTGAATTAAAAATGGCAAGCCACCTGAGGTTGTTGAACAGTGTGACAAGATTTGACACATTTTTACAGAATCATTTTGGCTGTTGTGTTGAGGTCAAAGAATGTGTAGACAACAGCAGAAGCATGGAAATAAGGAAACTTACAGAAATACTAGGGAGAGATGATAATGGCTTGGACAGAGCTTTAGTGGTGGTTGAATTCTAGATATATTTTGAAGGTAGAGCTTTGATGTTATTTTTGTTTTGTTTTGTTTTGGTGGCTGGTTGTTGTTGTTGTTGTTGTGTGCTCTCCCCTGAGCAACTGGAAGCCATTAACTGATATGGGCAAGGCTCAGGAGAAGCTGGTTTCCCTGGGACAGGAATAGAAGATATCAGGAGCACCAGTTTTAAACATGTTAATTGGTGGCTGGACATATGTGCCTACATTATATCATCTATTCCCCTTAACAACTCAACAAGCTGTGTGTTAATTTTATGCCCATTTTGAATTTGAAAAAACTAAGACCTAAAGAGGTCAAGAAATTGATATTAGGTCACCTAACTAACTAAACAATTATTGATCTGGGATTTGAATTCAGGGACACTTTACTTCTCAGACCCAGGTTAAGAGCTGACAAAATTACATTCCCATAGTAATAATTACTGTCTATTGTTGCCAAACTAGAGATATGTCAGTTTTTTGCAATCAAAACAACTTAAATATATAGCCATAGGTGGGCTTGATAGTGCACTCACATTTCAGTTATCCATGTCAAAAGCATTCCTAAATCTCAGGAGGAAATGGCCATGCACATTGCACATCTCTTCCTTCTGGGTCAGTAACAATGGCTCTGGCATTCTTTGACATCTTTAGATCCTCTCTATCATTCTTTAGAGCATAGGACATTGCACTCTCCTCAGTCCCATATTTACATTATACTTCCTGTGACTATTAATTTGTACTACTAATTCTCTTTCCCATGGTGAGTTTCTGTCCTTCTTGATCTTGTCTGTGATCCCTCTCTCAAAATCTTCCTCTTTTAGGCATTCTTATTTGGCATCTTCCTTCATGTATTGGAATCCTTCTTGTTTTTTAATAAGCCAGATTATTAAAAAGTACCTTTTCTCAAATTCCTTCACTAGAAGGGAGATAACAGTTGGCAGTTTTAATCCCAAACCTCTTATATTTCAAGTGTAACCACAGATTTTTTCTTCCCTAAAACTTTCTCTTTCTTGTGCCTAGGAAATATCCTGGAGCAGAGGTGGAACATTGGCAAGAAATGGAATTTAATTGTAGGCAGGAACATCATGCCATCACTAAGGTGCTACGTTCTCTGATGATGAGTTTGGTCTTGATTTAATGGACCAGGTTTGGAAATACAACAAGCCCATGAATCACTAGGAAATGATAGCTATTCTTCCCTCTTTGCCCCCATGCCATTCTTGTCTTAGAGCTCAGACAAGGTAAAGGAGAGAGAAGTGCTTCTGAGGCTGCAAAGCAGTCCATTTAACTTCAGGTTCTGAGGGTGCCTTGAGTCAACTTACTACAGATTCCACCAGTGAGCTTTGACTTCTAAGCCACTGAGAGAGAGAGAGAGAAGACTTCCCAGAATTCCGTCCATTCAACTCACCCTTGACTGCACTTTGAGCTACTGGCTGCTTCTCCCGTAAACATGTTATTAATGGTGTCTTTTCAAAAACAGAGATAGTGCCCTGGAAAATGTGATATTAATTTTTTCCCCCTTTTTCTCACTGTTTCAATCACTGCTCATTTGAATAGCTTTCACTTCTGGCAACATTAAGAGAATCTTCCAAGAAAAGTGGTTTATATATGATCAGCCTGAAATAAAATCACTGCTCAATTTAAGCTCTGAAAAATATTATTGATATTTTAATAGAAGTTTGAAGAACCTATTTCGAGCCCAATAAGCAACAAAGAGTTTAAACACAGAAATCATAGTTAGGAATTGTTTTATTTCTTAGGCAGCTTGTGTTAACAGCAAATAATGGTTTAAACCTCCACTCACTTCCATACTGTATAAATCAAGAGTCTCAAGAGTATAGGAATGTTTAGAGTACTTCAAAAGGGGCAAATGCCTTTCTATTACTCAAATTATTTTTTTCTAATTAGCCCTTGTAGAAAAAACGTAGGATAGTTTTCTCTTAAACTCTCTATTTACCTGTGTTGGCATCAGGAAATCTCAAAATTTACAGCTGAAAGACCTAGAGACAACATAGTTAAATGGATGTGTTGCACAGGTGAGACAAGCAAAGCCCAGCTGAAGGTATGATTTGGTGGAGGTGGCATAGTCTCAAATTTGTGTCCAGGATTCCCTCTGGGTGGGTACTTGGAACCCTTCTCCCTACCTGGACCTTGCTATAGTACTGACTTCTCTCCTTCTCAATTTCCCTCCTATATTCTCCAAAATACTTATGAATCTTCTGTTTTGAATCTTCCTATGGTGCACAAACATATTCATTTATGAAGTAGAATAGTGGTATTGCCATATTCATTAGCTTATTATTTAGCAAGAGGAGAGTGCTACCTTCAAGGGTCACATCAAGAACCACCTCTTCCTGGAAACTTGTTTTGTGGCTACAGTCCATATTGATATTGCTCTTTTCTATCAACCCCTGTAAATCACTGAACATATGCCTTGATTTGTCCTTACATGTTCTATGTGTGTGCAAAGATTTCTAGTGAGGTCTTTGAAATCAGTGTTTATTAAATTAATAGATATTTACTGTGTGACTGATAAATGTGTAGGGCGCCATGTTATATGTCAATAAGAATACAAATGAGAATAAAACATAACAGTTTTGAATTATGTTGAATACAGATGCATGTTATAAATGTATGAAAATAATTTTCACAGGAAGACCTTGCTGTAAAGGAAGATCATAGAAAGGAATTTCACAAAGAAGGGAAAGCAAAAGCAGAAGTATATAGGGCTTATCAGTGTAGTGGAATTAGATAGAATCCTTGGGAAAATGTAGTGAGATTTAGTTTCAAAAATGTGACTAAAGGAACGAAAATACAACAAGAAATAAGATGCCCCTGAATTTGGTGAATCAAAGCTAAGTTTTTAGTATATTATACCAACAGGGGTAAAGAACCTGATTAGAATGGGGAGAGGAATATCCACTTACTTATACAATAATGTAATAACTATTCATTGGGAAGATACTATGTAAAGCACTATTCTAGGCTATAGGGATAACTTTGAAATGGTAGGGTTAGGAAGCTATTATATTGAATTCCAGACTGGCGTGATTAGTATGAAAATAGAAAGCAACTGTTAGACTGAGAAATATGGGAGAAAGTGTGCCTGATTGAACATGAAAGGCAAAAGGGCCTTTATAATATAAACACTGATTTAAGTGCCATTAATAGGAGGAGGGAAAGTGGGAAGAACTGACTTGAAGTCTGTGTGAGTAGAGGAGGAGTACTAGTGGATTACATGTTGGCTACGGTGGTAGGGATGAGGTATTTGGTGAAAGATTTCCCTTTTTGGCTCTTTTAGTGTTTTGTTTTTTGCTCTTCTTCTATAGAGTTGTTTGATTACATAGGTGTACAGCCACAGAGGCTACCTGACCAACTTTGACATTAATGCTATTTAACTTCTTGGAAGTGTCAGAGAGCCACTGCCATCGGAAACCAGGCCAACTCCCATGGGAATGGAAGTGCCTTTATCTCATTAGAAAGATTCTTGCAAGTTTTACATGGCCAAGCACCATTTATCAGGAGCCTACATTGCTTGGGGGAAAAGCTTTATAGTAACAAATGGGATAGGATTTGCCCGGCCTTTTCTTCTCTGTATAAATCTTTCTTGGGAACCATGAATGAAAATAGTTCTGACAGCTAACAATTCTCATTCTTTTCCCAGGAGAGAGGAGCCTAATATAATCCAGCACTTAGATGCAGACTTCCTGCTACCTGTTTCCATGTGTTTAGTCTGACTTGATGAAGGACCTAATCAGTTTCCTTATCAACAAGACACCATAAATTGTTCTCCACACTCCAACTAGTTCAGTACCTAAGATATGGACAAATAATGAGAGAATGATTTTCTTATCTCTATGACAACCTCATACTTCATACACTGGGAATAAATTTGATGGCTGGGGAGACTTCTGAATGACCCTAAAACTACTATGTAGAATGCTACTTTTTCTGCTTTAGGGAGACCAACACAAATTTCAAATGGCCTCCGCATTGATGAGCTGAAAACAAACTGGAAGAAATATTATATATTTCTCATTCAAGCTATGCTAACCATTAGAAAATAAATTCAAATCACATTCCATCTCTATTTGAGATTAACTAGGTTCAACATCTGTGATTACAGGCACCATGACACTGATTCATGAAACAGAGTAGAACTTTTGGTCTTTTGAGTCTCAGGACATAAACACAATTTTGAATTTGTTTTGAGTTTGTTTCTGTTGTTTTTCTAAGGTAAATATGAATAACCCAATACTTTAAGAGCTTTTAAATTCTACATTTTTTCTGGGTATAAAGTTATCCTTGAAAAGATTTTTTCCCATTACATACAGAATTTGTTAAAAACAAATTCTTCACCTCAGCATCAAAGGCGTTGTAATATTTGAGCACAATCTGCATTTTATTTGTTCACATCAGAAATATTTACTGAGTATCTAATTTATGCCAGGCACTTCTCTCAGTACTATTAATGTCATAAATATCTTCTTCCTATATACCTATGCAGAATCACTTCATCTCTAAACATACTTTTTTAAATATTAACTATTAAACTGGTTGTGGTGTATATGGAAACTCTCTGTAATATTCTTGCAACATTTCTATAAATCTAAAACCATTCTAAAATATAAAATGTATTACATGTTAAAAGGAAACTTCATAAAGTATTTCTAAACACCTCCCTTCTGTGGACTTTCCTATTTCTGGAATGTGGACTAAGAGGGATACACTGAACCATCACTTTGACTAGAACAAGAACATTTATTCAAATATATCTGCTAGTTGTTCAGTTGGTTCCTTTGTTCCAAAAATATTGATCTATGTTTGGTGCTTCCTTGAGTGTCCCAAAATGCTGAACCCAAGGGATGAATGAAGACACCATGGACTTTCCTGCCAGAGGGCATTGATATAAAAGAGAATTTACTGGAATTACTTAGGTTGGAGATCTCTTGTAACCACATTGATTTTTTTTTCTTTCTTCTATAATTTTGACTTTAAGTTACATTTCTTTGGCTAAAATAATGGATTTACACTATTTTATAATTCTCCTTATAGTACATAATTCATATTCTGTTTGATAAATGATACTTTAGCATACTGCTAAAGCTAAGTTCTCTAAATATATACATGACAAAACTTTTCTTCTAGGTGTTTGGAGGATGAAAATTTTGAAGGTTTTTCCCTTCAAGAACTTCTTAGTCTTCATTGGTAGTTAGGGGTCATTAGAGAGATAAACAAAAATCTATAAAACAGTGAAAATTCTAATAAATACTGTCACCTAAGAGTAAATAAAATACTGTGGCTGCACAGAGTAGGAGCTGAAAAGTGAAAGTAAAGAATCATGACTGTATTTCACAAACAACAGTAAATTCATAATCATTATTAAGAACAGCAAAGTCCTGGGAAGCTGAAGCCTAGGCAAAATTGTAAGAATAACTCACCATCACTAATTTGTGAAAGCAATGGTTATTTTAAGAATAGCTCAGTTCTACAGAAGATGGTTATTATCCAGAGCGAGGCTGGACTCTACATAAAGCTACTTACATGCCATAATCAACCCTTAATAGGACGTGCCCCAACAGGATCCCTGACCCCTTGAGAGTCTGAAGCACATACTCAGAGAAAAAAGAACTAATCAGGAATTTAACATTCTTTTCTGTTAAGAAAACAGAAGCTTTAGAGCTAGTCCAAAATGGATTCAAATTACTCTATACACTACTAGCTGTGAAGCTTTGATAGAGCCAAAGTACATCTGTAAACAATGGTTTTCTCAACTGAAAATTGAGCTTAGAGTGATATTTGTGTTCCAGGGATGTTATTGTATTGGAATTGCATAAAATGAAGCTGGGTTCTGTCAAATGACAGACTAATTTATCATGGACCCTGCTTTCACTACAAAGACGTAGAACGTAAACAAACAATAATGCAAATACATGATTGAGCTTAAAGGAATTGAAATTGTTAAATGCCAGGAATAGAGAAACTGAAGCTAAAGCAGGACTTAGGAGATGAGAACTTGAAAATTAATATTCAAAGAGAAATAGAAATGAAATTTTGGACTAAGGAAGGTAAAGAGCTGTCACTAAGGAATGTGCATAACTGGAGACCCTGGAAGCAGTGCCCCTTCAATGAAAAGAAAGAAAAATACTTACACTAGAAAAATGTTCGTCCAAGATTAAAAAAAAAAAAAAGTGAGCATGCCTCTGTATACAGCTCCAGATAAGAAAAAAAATTTTTTCTTTGACAAATAAACACTCAATACTAAATCTCTGTACTTTTCATCAAGTTATTCTAAAACTGACATATTAATGTTAATATAGGTACCAGAAAAACAAAAACTGTGAAACCTCTGAAGTTTCCACCAAGAAGATACCCAAAAATCTCTATGTATTTCCATAATCTAGTATAAACTTGAGTCATACAATCTCTGCTATAAAATTTAATAAAACCTCCCAACCAAATTTACAAACTTTGTGGGGAAATGATCAACTTTATATTAGTCTAGATAACCTAGATTAACAAACCAACACCAAAACTCAATGCTTATTAGCAGAAAGGGACTTTTAAATACTTATGATTAATAGGTTCAAAATGAAGAAGAATAAATGAACAAAATGAATTTAAAAAATAAACTTTCAATAGTACTTGGTATCTATAAAAATAAAATGATATTTTAAAAGTGAAGAATACAATACATGAAATAAAAATTCAAATGGGTGTCTCTTAGCATCATAGACAGAGTAAGCATTTAAAAGTTAGGTCAGTTAAAACACCTAAACTGAAGAAGAGACAGGAAAAAATAGGAGAAAAGAAAATAAAACCATAGAGGTACTGAATGTACTCAAAGGGTAAAACATGAAATTGAAGTACTAGAAGGAGGAATGAGGGAGGATAATGCAAAAGGAATATTCAAAGCAAAAACTGGTAGAATTTTTCAATGCTGATAAAATAAACCTCATAAATTCAAGAATCTCAATGAATTTCCCCAAGCATAATAAATATAAAGAAAATTGTAAAATTGATGAAAAACAAAAACAATCAAAAAAGCATCCAGAGGAAAAAAGATACTAACTTTCATGGAGCTACAATAAGGGTGTGAGTTAATTTATCCAAAAAATTGTTGAAAGTAAAAGACAGTAGATTAGCGTCTTCAAAAGGCTGCTAACCTTTTGAAACCTGCTAACCTAGAATTCTATATTTAGGAAAGACACACTTGAGAAACAATAATAAAATAAAGAAAACTTCAAACAAATTAAAAATACAGTTCCAAATAAAAAGTAGTAGACCAGAAATAAAGGTAATACCTAAAGGGAGTTCTTCAGACAGGAATAAAAGGATCTCAGGTAGAAATATGGATATAGAGAATGTAAAACACAAAGTTAAATACATAGGTGAAAATAAATAAATATTAACTGCATAAACAAAATTTGAATGCTTTATAGAACATACAATATATGTGGAACTAAAATTCATGACAATATAAAGTTAAAGGACGTAGTATATTGGATTAAAATCTTCATGAATTTTAGCATTGTTGAGGAAGCAGTAAAAGTAACTAATGTGTTGTTCATTAGAAATTAAAGACATATGTTTTAATTTCTAGTTAATTAGACAAAAGAAGCATAAAGTGTAAAATTGATAGGTAAAGAGGAAAAAACCCCTGAATAATCCAAAAATAATCATATGAAAGAAGCCTAGAAAGAAGGAAAAATATATTTAAAAATGAGTTAAATTTAAAACACATGCTAAATGATATATATATAACCAATTCAATCCATAATTACATTTGTATAAATCAACTGAATATCCCAAATAAGTACTAAATTTTTTAAAACTATAAAAATTAAACTTGAAATATAATGACATAAAAGTTGGGGAAATGTTGAGCAACAATAACATTTAAATATTAATAAATAACATCAGACAAATTGAGCTTTAATGCAAAAAATATTATTAGAAATAAAGAGGACATGTCTTAAGGCCAAAAGGATCAATCCTCTAGAAAGATATGACAATTCTAAATCTGTAGGAGCACATTAAAATAGATTCAAAGTGTATATACCCAAAATTGAGAGAATAGACAACTTTAAAATCATAAGGAAGACTTTAATACATCTCCTAACTGGTTGAAAATAACAAAAGTCATGAAATACAAAACACTTGAAAAGCACAATGAATTGGATCTTATTGACATGTAAAATCACTGTACATAACAATAATAGAGCCCACATTCTTTTCACACACGCGTGGAATATCTATCAAAGTGAACTACTTGCTGTACCATAAAGAAAGCCCCAGAAGATTACAAAACACTTAAACCATTTAAAGTATGTTTTCTAACTGCCATTATATTTCCCACTATCTGAAAATAAATTGCATAATCCATGAAGATATGATATGTCAAACTTGTGCTCAGAGAGAAATGTGTTGCCTTAAATTAGTAATTCTCAACAAAGAGTGATTTTACCCATGCAGGGATATTTCACAATGTCTAGAGATATTTTTAGTTACACAACTAGAAGGACCTACTAGCACATAGTAAGTAGAAGACAGGGGTGCTGTTAAACATCCTACAATGTTGGAAAGCTCCCCCCAACAGAGAATTATCTGGGCCAAAATAATAATAGTGCTGAGGATGAGAAACCCTGCCCTAAATGCAAATTAGAAAATAAAAGAAGATAAAGAAGGTTGAAAAATCAATGTAATATAACAGCAAATCAAACTAAAGAAAATTAGAGTAAACAAAGAAGAAATTAAATAGATATTCCAATGAAATAGAAATCAGATGTATAATATGAGAATCAAGAGTCAAGGTTGAAGGGAGGAGATCAACATGGCAGAAGAGGACACGGAACTCACTTCCCCCAATAAACGCATCAAAAATGCATCTACATGTAAAATAATTCTCAATGAAAACTAACTGGAGAATGGCAGAAAGACTCATATACAACCAAGGCTATAAGAAAGATCTACACAGAGACAGGTAGGAAGGGAAGAGAAGCAATCAGGTTAGGACCTGTGTCCCTGGGACAGAGCTCAGAAGAGAAGTGAGATTACATGGGCAGAGATCTTCCCTGGGAAGTGAGTTGTTCAGGTCACATATTGGGCAGCCCAGCCCTGGGGCTTGACACCAGGAAGGTGAGTGTCCCTGGCTGTTTGAAGGGACAGTAGGACTAGCAGGAGGGTCGTGGGAAGCCTGTACTCTACTTGTGAGCAGTGTGTAGACCCTTGATTACTCTTGAAACAAGGCAGAGAAGGAGAATCAAAGCATCACAAGTAGCTAGCTGGTCTCCCACAACCACCACCATGCACACCTAAGCCTGAGCTGAGCAACTGCTCTGATCCCACTTGCTTCACAACATAGCTCCTCACTGGAATGAGGGCTGCCACAGCTGAGGACAAAAGCCAGCTGTAAGTTGTAAAGCAGCTCAGACTCAAATTAGTGTCTGAGCAGGGCAGCCATTGCTGATGCCTACACAGACAATGCATCAGAAGCAGTCATGATTTCTATCTGTGGCTAGACCAACACAGCCTTTACCCAGACCCGCACCAAGTGCCCATGCTAACCCGTTTTGTTCCAATAATGTTCCACTCTGGGGCAAGAGTGCTAGGAGAGGGGAGAGCACACACTTAAAGGGAATACAGCCAGCTTGGACCTTACAATCAGGGCTTCTGATCCAGCAAAATGAGAACTGCCACCATCCTTGATAGGGCAGTGACAGTCACTGAGCAGAGAATAAGCACTGGTTCACACCTGACTGGACCTAGCCCCTCCATTTCCAGCCCTGTGTCCTACAACGGTGATAACTGCCAGCACACACTGAGAAAAGATATGACCTGTGTTCATGTTAGACTGATCTCTCCCATCAAAGTCACTGGACCCACACAGATGTTATAGGGATGCTCCCACACAATGAAACATCTTCAAGACTACAATAGGTGACTGTTTCACCTAATTTAATAGAGACAGAGAAAGTTAAGCAAAATGTAAAGACAGAGGAATTTGTTTCATTTGAAAGAGCAAGAGAAAAACCCTGAATAGAAAACTAATGAAACATAAAGAAACAATTTAACACATAAAGAGTTCAAAGCATTAGCAGTAAGAATGCTAATTGAATTAGGGGGAGTAATAGATGAGCACAGGGACAGTTTTTAAAAGGAACTAGAAAATATAAAAAAGACCCAGTCAGTACTGAAGAATATAATACTGAAATGACAAATACATTGAAAGGAATTAACAGCAGACTAGGTGATACAAAAAAATGCATAAGTGATCTAGTAGATAGAATAATAAACATTACTAAATCAGAACAGCACAAAGAAAAACAATTTTAAGAAATAAGAACAGTTTAAGTGACTTCTGAGACAGCATCAGACATACAGACATTTGCATTTTAAGGGTCCCATAAGGAAAAGAGAGAGAGAAAAGTGTCAAAATATATTTGATAAAGTAATGGGTGAAAACTTCACAAATCTGTAGAAGGAAACAGATATCCAGATACAGGAAGTACAAAATGTCCCAAAGAAGATGAACCTAAACAGACCCACACCAAGACATGTTATAATTAAAATGGCAAAATTTAAAGAGAATTCTAAAGGCAGTGAGAAAAAAAACAGTCGTATACAAGGGAACCCCTATAACTTGATACATTTTGATGCAGAAATTTTGCAGTCCAAAAGGGAGTGCCATGATATATTCAGAGTGCTGAAAGGGAAAAACCTCCAACCTAGGACAGTCTACCCAGCAAGTTTATTATTTAGAATTGAATGAGAGATAAATAACTCAGACAAGAAACAGTAAAAGAATTCATCAATACTAAATGTACCCTAAAATAAATGTTAATGAGTCTTTTCTTAGTGGAAAAGAAAATGGCATAACAAGTAGTAAGAATCTACAGGAAGGGGGGGCCTTCAAGATGGCAGAGCAGTAAGACACAGAGGTAACCTTCCTCACAAAAAATACATCAAAAACACATCTACATGTGGAACAACTCTTACAGAAAATCTACTGAACTCTGGCAGAAAACCTCAGACTTCCCAGAAGGCAAAAAAAACCCCACGTACCTGGGTAGGGCAAAAGAAAAAAAACAGAGACAAAAGAATAAGGATGGGACCTGCACCCATGAGAGGGAGCTGTGGAGGAGGAAAATTGTCCACACACTAGGAAGCCCATTCAATGGAGGAGATGGGGGGCTGGATGTGGGGGAAGTTTCAGAGCCACAGAGGAGAGCACAGCAACAGGGGTGCAGAGGGCAAAGCGGAGAGATTCCCACACAGAGGATCAGTGCCTACCAACACTCACCAGCCTGAGAGGTTTGTCTGCTCACCCACCAGGGTGGGTGGGGGCTGGGTGCTGAGGCTCAGGCTTCAGAGGTCAGATCCCAGGGAGAGGAGAGGGGCTGGCTGTATGAACACAGCCTGAAGGGGCTAGTGTGCCACAGCTAGACAGGCAGGAGCCTGGGAAAAAGTATGGACCTAGTAAGAGGCAAGAGACCATTGTTTCGGGATGCATGAGGAGAGAGGATTCCTTCCCTGTCTGCCCACAGAAGACAAAGCAATACTTAAACATGCTCCAGAGATAGTTGTGAGCTGCAGCTATCAGCTTGGACCACACAGATGGGCATGAAATGCTAATGCTGCTGCTGTCACCATCAAGAATCCTGCATGCAAGCACAATTCACTATCCACAACCACTCCCCAGGAAACTTCACAGCCCATCACTGTCAGGGTCTCATGATCCAGGGACAACTTCCCTGGGAGAACACACGGTGCACCTCAGGCTTTGGCAATGTCATGTCAGCCTCTGCCACTACAGGTTCACCTTGCATTCCAATTATAACTACTGTACCCTTCCCTTCCACCAGCCTGAGAGAGCCAGAGCCCCCTAATCAGCCAATGCTTTAACCCCATCCTGTCAGGGCAAGAACAGAAGCCTGAGGGCAACCTACATTCAGAGGTGGGGCCAAAACCAAAGCTGAACCCCAGGAGCTGTGAAAACAAAGAAGAGAAAGTGAAATATCTCCCTGCAGCCTCAGGAGTAGTGGATTAAATCCCCACAATCAATTTGAAGTACCCTGCATTTGACGAATGTTGGAATAGACAATGAAACAACCCAAAATTGAGGTGGTGGACTTTAGGAACAACTGTAGACTTGGGGTTTGCTCTCTGTGACTGACTCGTTTCTGATTTTTATGTTTATCTTAGCATAGCTTTTAGTGCTTGGTATCACTGGTGGATATGTTTATTGGTTTGATTGCTCTCTTCTTTTTTTAATTTTAATAATTTTTAAAATTTTTATATTTTGATTATTTTTTAAATTTTCTTTCTTTTTTTCCTCCATTTTCTTATGAGCCATATGGCTGACAGTGTCTTGATGCTCTGGTCTGCTGTCAGGCCTGAGTTTCTGAGGTGGGAAAGCCTAGTTCAGGACATTGGACCACCAGAGACCTCCAGGCCCCATGTAATATCAATTGGCAAGAGGTTTCCCAGAGATCTCCATCTCAATGTTAAGACCCATCTACACCCAAAGGTCAGAAAGCTCCAGTGCTGGAGGGCCCATGCCAAACAACTAGCAAGACAGGAACACAACACCACCCATTAGCAGAGAGGCTGCCTAAAAGCATACTAATTTCACAGATACAACAAAACACACCACTGGACGCATTCCTGCCCACCAAAAAGACAAGATCCAGCCACATCCACCAGTCACTTCCACCAGGAAGCCCACACAAACCAGTGAACCAAACTTACCTACTGCTGTCAGACACCAAAAACAAAGGGAACTATGAACCTAAAGCCTGAGAAAAGGAGACCACAAACACAGTAAGTTAATCAAAATGGGAAGAGAGAGAAATATGCACCATATGAGAAGGCAAGGTAAAAACACACCAGACCAAACAAATGAAAAGGAAATAGGCAGTTTACCTGAAATAGAATTCAGAGTGATGATAGTAAAGATGATCCAAAATCTTGGAAATAGAATGGAGAAAATACAAGAAATGTTTAACAAGGACTTAGAAGAACAAAAGAGGAAACAAACAATGATGAACAACACAATAAATGAAATTAAAAATTCTCTAGAAGGAATCAATAGCACAAAAACTGAGGCAGAAGAAAGGATAAGTGACCTGGAAGGTAAAATAGTGGAAATAATTACTGCGGAGCAGAATAAAGAAAAAATAATGAAAAGTATTGAGGACAATCTCAGAGACTTCTGAGACAACGTTAAATGCACCAACATTCAAATTATAGGGATCCCAGAAGAAGAGCAAAAGAAAGGGTCTGATAAAATATTAGAAGAGATTATAATTGAAAACTTCCCTAACATGGGAAAGGAAATAGTCAATCAAGTCCAGGAAGTGCAGAGAGTCCCATACAGGATAAATTCAAGGAGAAACATGCCAGAAATATATGAATCAAACTATCAAAAATTAAGTACAAAGAAAAAATATTAAAAGCAGCAAGGGAAAAACAATAAATAACATACAAGGGAATCCCCATAAGGTTAACAGCTGATCTTTCAGCAGAAAATCAGCAAGTTAGAAGGGAGTAGCAGGAGATATTTATAGTGATGAAAGGGGAAAACCTACAAACAAGATTACTCTGAGTAGCAAGAATCTCATTCAGATCTGACAGAGAAAGTAAAACCTTTACAGACAAGAAAAATTAAGAGAATTCAGCACTACAAAACCAGCTTTACAACAAACGTTAAAGGTACTTCTCTAGGCAGGAAACACAAGGGAAGGAAAAACCTACAAAAACAAAACAATTTAAACATGGGAAAAGGAACATACATATTGATAATTACCTTAAATGCAAATGGATTAAATGCTCCAACCAATGATATAAAGTGCTGGAATGGATACAAAAACAATACCCATATATATGCTGTCTACAAGAGACCCACTTCAGACATTAGGTACACATACAGACTGAATGTGAGGGGATAGAAAAAGGTACTCCATGCAAATGGGAATCGAAAGAAAGCTGGAGTAGCAATTATAATATCAGACAAACTAGACTTTATAATAAAGACTATTACAGGAGACAAAGAAGGACAATACATAATGATCAAGAGATCAATCCATATGCACCCAACATAGGAGCACCTCAATACATAAGGCAAATGCTAACAGCCATAAAAGGGGAAATCGAGAGTAACAGAATCATAGTAGGGGCCTTTAACACCTCACTTTCACCAATGGACAGATCATCCAAAATGAAATTAAATAAGGAAATACAAACTTACATGAAATATTAAACAAGGTGGCCTTAATTGATATTTATAGGACATTCCATCTAAGAACAACAGAATACACTTTCTTCTCAAGTGTTCATGAAACATTCTCCAGGATAGATCGTATTTTGGGTCAAAAATCAAGGCTTGGTAAATTTAAGATAACTGAAATAGTAACAAAGATCTTTTCTGACCACAACGTTATGAGACTAGATATCAATTACAGGAAAAAAAAACTGTAAA
Organism: Tursiops truncatus; assembly: GCF_011762595.2. Classification (NCBI taxonomy): domain Eukaryota; kingdom Metazoa; phylum Chordata; class Mammalia; order Artiodactyla; family Delphinidae; genus Tursiops; species Tursiops truncatus. The sequence goes on from NC_047046.1 coordinate 59,520,366, forward strand.
GTATACAAACACATGCAGGCCAAACAATACGCTACTAAATAACCAAGATATCACTGAAGACATCAAAGAGGAAATCAAAAAATATCTAGGAACAAATGACAATGAAAACATAATGACCCAAAACCTATAGGATGCAGCAAAAGAAGTTCTAAGAGAGAAGTTTATAGCAATACAACCCTACCTCAAGAAACAAGAAAAATCTCAAATAAACAACCTAACCTTATACCTAAAGCAATTAGAAAAAGAAGAACAAAAAATGCCAAAGTTAGCAGAGGAAAGAAATCATAAAGATCAGATCAGAAATAAATGAAAAAGAAATGAAGGCAGTTATAGCAATGATGAATAAAACTAAAAGCAGGTTCTTTGAGAACATAAACAAAATTGATAAACCATTAGCCAGACTCATCTAGAGAAAAAGGGAGAAAACTCAAATCAACAGAACTACAAATGAAAAAGGAGAAGTAACAAGTGACACTGCAGAAATACAAAGGATCATGAGATATTATTACAAGCAACTATATGCCAATAAAATAGACAGGTGGAAGAAATGGACAAATTCTTAGGAAAGCACAACCCTCTGGGACTGAACCAGGAAGAAATTAAAAATACGAACAGACCAATCACAAACACTGAAATTGAAACTGTCATTAAAAATATTCCAACAAACACAAGCCCAGCATCAGATGGCTTGACAGATGAATTCTATCAAACATTTAGAGAAGAGCTAACACCTATCTTTCTCCAAACCTTCCAAAATATAGAAGAGGGAGGAACACTCCCAAACTCATTCTATGAGGCCAACATCACCCTGATACCAAAACCAGACAAAGATGTCACAAAAAATACAAAACTACAGACCAATGTCAATGATAAACATAGATGCAAAAATCCTCAACTAAACACTAGCAAACAGAATCCAATCGCAAAATAAAAGGATAATACAAGATGATCAACTGGGGTTTATCCCAGGAAGGCAAGGATCCTTCAGTATACGCAAATTAATCAATGTGATACACCGTATTAACAAATTGAAAGGTAAAAACCGTATGATAATCTCAATAGATGCAGTAAAAGCTTTCAACAAAATTCAACACCCATTTATGATGAAAACTCTCCAGAAAGTAGTCATACAGGGAACTTACCTCAACATAATTAAGGCCATCTATGACAGAGCCACGGCCAACATTGTTCTCTGGTGAAAAACTGAAAACACGTCCTCTAAAATCAGGAAAAGAAAGGATGCCCACTCTTACCACTATTATTCAACATAGTTGTGGAAGTTTTAGCCACAGCAATCAGAGAAGAAAAAGAAATAAAAAGAATCAAAATCAGAAAAGAAGTAAAGCTGTCACTGTTTGCTGATGACATGATACTGTACATAGAGAATCCTAAAGATGCTACCAGAAAACTACTAGAGCTAATCAATGAGTTTGGTAAAGTAGCAGGGTAGAAAATTTATACACAGAAAACTCTTAATTCCTATCTAATTATCATGAAAAATCTGAAAGAGAAATTAAGGAAACACTCCTATTTACCACTGCAACAAAAATAATAAAATACCTAGGAATAAACCTACCTAAGGAGACAAAAGTCCTGTATGCAGAAAACTATAAGACACTGATGAAAGGAGTTAAAGATGATACAAACTGATGGAGAGCTATACCATGTTCTTGGATTGAAAGAATCAACATTGTGAAAATGACTATACTACCCAAAGCAATCTACAGATTCAATGCAATCCCTAACAAACTACCAATGGCATTTTTCACAGAACTAGAACAAAAAATTTCACAATATGTATGGAAACACAAAAGACCCTGAAGAGCCAAAGCAATCTTAAGAAAGAAAAATGGAGCTGGAAGAATCAGGATCCCAGACTTCAGACTATACCACAAAGCTACAGTAATCAAGACAGTATGCTACTGGCACAAAAACAGAAAGATAGATCAATGGAACAGGAGAGAAAGCCCAGAGATAAACCCACACACATATGGACACTTTATCTTTCATAAAGGGGGCAAGAATATACAATAGAGAAAAGAAACCCTCTTCCATAAGTGGTGATGGGAAAATTGGACAGCTACATGTAAAAAAATGAAATTAGAACACTTCCTAACATGATACACAAAAATAAACTCAAAATAGATTAAAGATCTAAGTGTAAGGCCAGAAACTATCTAACTCTTAGAGGAAAACATAGGCAGAACACTCTATGACTTAAATCACAGAAGATCCTTTTTGACCCACCTCCTAGAGAAATGGAAATAAAAGAAAAATAAACAAATGGGACCTAATGAAACTTCAAAGCTTTTGCACAACAAAGGAAACCATAAATGAGACAAAAAGACAACCCTCAGAATGGGAGAAAATATTTGCAAACCAAGCAACTGACAAAGGATTAATCTCCAAACTATGCAAGCAGCTCATGCAGCTCAATATCAAAGAAACAAACAACCCAATCAAAAAATGGGCAGAAAGTCTAAATTGACACTTCTCAAAAAAAGACAGAATTGTCCCAAAAGCACTTGACAAAATGTTCAACATCACTAAGTATTAGAGAAATGCAAATCAAAAGTACAATGAGGTATCACCTCACACTGGGCAGAATGGCCATCATCAATATATCTGAAAACAGTAAATGCTAGAGAGGGTGTGGAGAAAAGGGAACCCTCTTGCACTGTTGTTGGGAATGTACATTGATATAACCACTATGGGAAACAGTATGGAGGTTCCTTGCAAAACTAAAAATAAAACTACCATATGACCCAGCAATCCCACTACTGGGCATATACCCTGAGAAACCCATAATTCAAAAAGAGTCATGTACCACAGTGTTCATTTCAGCATTATTTACAATAACCAGGACATGGAAGCAACCTACGTGCCCATCAACAAATGAATGGATAAAGAAGATGTGGCACGTATATACAATGGAATATTACTGAACCATAGAAAGAAACGAAATTGAGTTATTTGTAGTAAGATGGATGGACCTAGAGTCCGTCATATAGAGTGAAGTAAGTCAGGATGAGAAAAACAAATACTGTATGCTAACACATATATAACTTAAAAAAAATTGTTCTGATGAATCTAGGGTAGGACAGGAATAAAAACACAAATGTAGAGAATGGACTTGAGGACACAGGGAAGGGGGAAGTTAAGCTGGGACAAAATGAGAGAATAGCATTGACATATATATACTTCCCTATGGAAAATAGATAGCTAGTCAGAAGCAGCTTCATAGCATCAGGAGATCAGCTCAGTGTTTTGTGACCGCCTAGAGGGGTAGGATAGGGAGGGTGGGAGGGAGACGCAAGAGGGAGGGGATATGGGGATATATGTATACGTATAGCTGATTCACTTTGTAATACAGCAGAAACTAACAAAACATTGTATGGAAATTATACTGCAACAAAGATGTTAAAATCAATCAATCAATCAATCAAAAAATTAAAAGAAAATTATCTACCAGAAAGATAAAATCCCACTAGTAAGGTGAATATATACTAAAGGTCAAGGAGCAATGACTTAGATAATCTAGTACAGAAATCAAAACACAAAAAATTGTAAAATAAAGTAGAACTACAATAATCAGTAAAATGGATAAACACAAAGACGTAAAATATGACTTCAAAAACAGAAAATGTGGGGAAAAGAAGTAAAAAGTTCAGATCTTTGAGAATATGAACTTAAAGGTCTACCTGTTTAAAAGAAGTAGATATATTTACAGGTCAACATATAAGAACTCCATGGTAACTACGAATCAAAATCCTGCAATAGATTCATAAAAACTACAGAGAAAAAACACAAACACACCACTATAAAGAATCATCAAAACACAAGGAAAGAAACCAAAAGAAGGAAAGAACAGAGAAGAACCACAAAAACAGCCAGAGGTCAATTAACAAATGGCAATAAGCACATACCTATAAATAATTACTTTAAATGTCAGTGGACTAAATGCTCCAATCAAAAGACATAGGTGGCTGATTAGATGAAAACATTACCCATATATATGTTGTTTACAAGAGACTCACTTCAGCATTAAAGACACACCCAGACTGAAAGTGAGGGTATGGAAAAAGATATTTCTTGCAATGGAAACAATAAGAAAGCAGGGGTAACGACACTTATATCAGACAAAATAGACTTTAAAACAAAGTCTAAAACAGAATTCAAATATAGTCATTTTATAACAATAAAGGGATTAATAGAAATGAGGTATTACACTTGTTAACATATATGCACCTAACAGGAGCACCTAAATATATAAAGAAAATATTAACAGGAAAAAAAGGGAGAAATTGACAATAATACAATAATATTAGGGGATGTTAATGCCTCACTTACATTAATGAACAGATTATCCATACAAAAAAAATAAATAAGGTAACTGTGGTCATAATGACACAATAGACCAGTTGGACTTTATGCATATCTATAGGAGAGTCCATCCAAAAACAACAGAATACACATTTTTTTTTCAAGTGCACATGGAACGTTCTCCAGGATAAATCACATGCTAGGCCACAAAACATGTCTCAACAAATTTAAGAGGATATAAATTTTATCAAGCACTCTTTCCCACCACAATGGCATGAAACTAGAAATCAAATACAGGAAGAAAAATGGTAAAAACACAAACAGATGGAAACTAAACCACATGCTACTAAAAAAAGAAAGTGTCAATGATGAAATCAAAGTGAAATCTGAAAATACCTTGAGACAAATGAAATTGGAAATACAATTTTAAAAAATCTATGGGATGCACCAAAAGCAGTTTTAAGAGGGAAATTTAGAGTGATACAGGCCTACCTCAAGAAATAAGAAAACTCTCAACATAACCTGCCATCTAAAAAATAAGAAAAACAAACAAACAAAATCCAAAGTCAGCAGAAGGGAAATAATAAAGACCAGAGAAAAAATAAATAAAATAGAGAGAGAAAAAAAATAGAAAAGATCAATAAAATCAATAGCTGTTTTTTTTTAAAATATAAAATCAATAAACCTTTAGCCAGGCTCAACAAGAAGAGAGAGGACTCAAAAGAATAAGAAATGAAAGAGGAGAAATAACAACTGATATGACAGAGATACAAAAAATCATGAGACTACTACAAACAGTTCTATGCCAATATATTGGACATTCTAGGAGAAATGGACAAATTTCTAGAAACATACAACCTTCCAAGAATGAATCAGGAAGAAATAAATAAACTGACTGGACTGAGCACTGTAAGTAACTTGTAAAAAAAAAAAAAAAAAAAAAAAGCCCAGCAAACAGAAGCCCAGGCTTAGGCAATTTCACAGAGGAATTCAATAAAACATATAAAGAAGAATTAGTAACTCTTTTTCATTCTCAAACTATCCCCAAAACTGTAGAGGATGGAACACTCCCTAATTCATTCTATGAGACCTCCATTGCTCTGATAGCAAAATGATACAAAGACAATACAAAAAAAGAACTTGACATGCTAATATTTCTGATGAATATAGATGTAAAAATTCTTAACAAAATATTAGCAAACTGAATTCAACAATACAGAAAAGGATCAAACATTATTATCAAAGGAGATCTATTCAAGGAATGAAAGGATGGTTCAGTATTCACAAATCAATGTGATACACCACATTAACCAAATGGTGGCTAAAAATCACATGATCATCATAGATGCAGATAACGAATTTGACAAATTTCAACATCTATCAATGATAAAAACTTTCAATAAAGTTGATATAAATGAAACATATCTCAACATAATAAAGGTCATTCATGACAAACCCACAGCTAATATCATACTCAATAGTGAAGAGCTTAAAGTTTTTCCTCTAAAGTTAGGAACAAGACAAGGATGCCCACTCTCACTACATGTATTACACATAATATTTAAGGCCTTAGTCATGGCAGTCAGACAAAAATAAATAAATAAAAGGTATCCAAATAGGAAAGGAGGAAGTAAAACTGTCACTGTTTGTAGATGACATAATACTATACAGAGAATACCCTAAATTCTCCACCAAAAAATTATTAGAACTAATAAGTGAATTCAGTAAAATTGTAGGACACAGGATTAACATAAAATATTTGTTATTTCTCTATACATTAAAAGTAAACTATCAGAAAAAAAAGTTTAAAAATCCTGTTTAAAGCTGTTTTACAAGACTAAAATACCTAGGAATAAATTTAACTAAGGGATTGAAAGACCTATACTCTGAAAACTATAAAACATTGATGAAGGAAATTGAAGATTATATAAATAAATGGAAATGTATCCCATGTCCATGGACTGTAAGAATATTGTCTAAATGTTCATACTACCCAGAACAATCTACTGATTGTTAAAACACCCATGACATTTTTCACAGAACTAGAACTAGAATTTTAAAATTTGTATGGAAGCACAAAAGATGCAGAGTTACCAAAACAATATTGAGAAAGAAGAACAAACCTGGAGGTATTGTGTTCTCTGACTTCAGACTATGTACAAAAATACAGTAATGAGAATGGCATAGTCATGGCACAAAAACAGACACATAGATCAGTGGAACAGAATAGAGAGGCCAGAAATAAACCCATGCATTTATGGTCAATTAATCTACAACAAAGGAGGCAAAAATATACAGTGGGAAAAGAAAGTCTCTTCAATAAGTGATTCTGGGAAAACTGAACAGCTAAATGTAACAGAATGAAATTAGAACATTTTCTCATACTAAATAACTAAATACAACAATAAACTAAAAATGGATTAAAGACCTAAATGTAAGACTTGAAAACATAAAACTCTCAGAAGAAAACATAGGCAGAAACATCTTTGACATAAATTGTAAATATATTTTTGGATCTGCCTCCTAAGCCAAAAGAAACAAAAGCACATATAAACAAATGGGACCTAATTAAACTTAAAAGATTTTGCACAGCAAAGGAAACCAAGAGCAAAATAAAGACATCATCCTAAATGGGAAAATATCTGCAAATGATATGACTGATAAGGGGTTAATATCTAAAATATATAAACAGCTCATACAATTCAATATCTAAAAAAACAACCCAATTAAAAACATGTGCAGAAGACCTGAATAGACATTGTCCCAAAGATAATATACAGATGGCCAACCAGGCACATTGAAAAATGTTTAACATCATTAATCACCAGAGAAATGCAAATCAAAACCACAATGAGATGTCACCTCACACCTACCAGAAGGGCTATCATCTAAAAATCTATAAATAAAAAATTTTGGTAAGAATATTGAGAAAGGGAACCCCAGTACAATGTTGGGGATTGTAAACTGTTGCAGCCATTATGGAAAACAGTATAGAGGTTCTCAGAAAAAATTCCACTCTTGAGTATTTACCAAAAAAAACAAAACAAAACAATGATTTGAAAAGGTAGATGCATGCAGCCTAATGTTCATAGCAGCATTATTTACAATATCTAAGATATGGAAGCAACCTAAGTGTCCATCAACAGATGGATGGATAAAGAAGATGTGAGATATATATAAATATATATAATATAAAATAAGTAAGCCACAAGGATATACTGTACAGCACAGGTAAATATAGCCATTGTTTTTTTTAATAATTTTAAATTCAGCATAATCCATAAAAATGTTCAACCATTATGTTGTACACCTGAAACTAATACAATATGGTGAATCAACAAACTTCAATTTAAATAAAGAGTAAAATAATTGGTTCTTTGAAATGATTAACAAAATTTTAAAAATATCAAGTGATCAAGAAAAAAATAAATTGCAAATGATATCAGGAATAAGAAAAATAACGTAACTGATTTTACACATATTATGGATAAGAAGTTACTATGAACAGCCTTATGTCATTAAGTTTGATAGTTTGGATAAAATCAACAAATTTCTCAATGACATAACCACTGCAAAATCACAGGAGAAGAAACAAAATTATAATAACCTATTATTCATTAAAGAAACTAAAATCACTCTTTAAAACTTCCCAAGAAGATCCCAGGCACAGATAAGTCTAATGATGAAAATCTCTGAACATTTTAGGAAAAAAAATTCTCACATATTACATAATTTTTTCCAGAGCATGGGGGAATACACCTTAACTCTTTTTATGACACAAAACCAGATAGAAACACTAAAAGAAAGAAAAATTACAGAACATTCTTCCATAGTCATAGGCTCAAACACTGTAAAGATATCTAAAGATAATATAAACATAACAAATTTAGAGCTATATTAAATAGATAATACATAATCATCAATTAAGTTTTATTCAAGAAATACAAGGGTGTTTTAGAATTTCAAATTAAAGTAATTCAGACAGTAGTGTAGAATGGAGAACAATTATGATCATCTCTATGGACTCATTTTAAAGATATTTAGTTAAAACATGCCTATTAGTTATTTAAAAAAAACTTCAGTAAACTAAAAATAGGGAATTTGATAAACAGTATAAAGATCTACAATAGATACCATATTTAATGCTAAAATATTGATTAATTTCATCCTAAGATTGTGACTGTGACATGAATACAAATCATCACTTGTATGAAGTCTCCAAACATGGACATAGAAAAGGAAAAACAAATGAAAGTCACAATGATTGGAAAGAAAATTTTTTTAAAGTTGACAATTTGAACAAGGTGATTGTGTATGTAAAATATTCAAGGAAATAATATTAAATTATTAGAATTAATTATTGAATTTAGCAAGGCTGCTAGATAAAAAGAGGAATTACATTTCTGTATATCAACAACAAACAAAAGAAAGCTAAATTTAATCCAAAAAGATACAATATATAATTACAGAAAATTGTAATATTTGTCTTCTGAAGACTATACAATATTAATGATCAAATCAAAGAAGAAAATAAATGGATAAATACCATATACATTTATTGGATGACTCAGTATGATAAAGTTGTCAGTCTGGGCCAATTGACCTATAGCTTTAATGCAATCTCAATACAAATAAAGGAACAGAAAAACATTTTTAGAGGGAAATTAACAAAATATTTTTTAAAATTCATATGGAATTACAAAGGCCAAGAATAGATAAAGCAATCTTAAAGAAGAACAAACCTGGATGAATTAAATATCAATATATATCAAGACCTATTATAAAAATATATTAACCTTGGTAGTATTAATCTTTTGATAAATGGTGTTAGTTAATCGACTATCCATACAGGAAAAAATATATCTTGATCCTTACCTATACCCAAAAAATCTTTTGCAGTTAAATTTTAAATATAATTGTAAGAGGTACATCAAGAAATTTTTAGAAGAAGACATAGAGAACATCATTTTGACATTAGTAGAATAAGTTTTCCTTAAAAAACACAAAATCTGCTAACCATAGTGGAAAATAAAAATTAGCTGTGCTACATCAAAATTAAAAACTTTTGATCATTAAAATACATTATGATTATAACATGGTGTGCCACAGCATGTGAGAAAATATTCAGATGTATATACAACAAAGAATTTGGATTTAGTATATTTAGTCCACTTATCAATAAGAAAAAGACAACCAAATAAAGTAGTGGTGGGGAGATCTTATATAAATGCTTCACAAAAGAAGACATTCAAATGGCCAACAATCAATAAAAAGTTGCTCAACTCCATTATTCTTCAGGGAAATGCAGATCAAAACCACAGTGAAATGCTCCTTATATATGTACAGAATGATTAAACTGAAAAAAGGCAATTCCCAGTAGTTTTTAAGTAGGAAGCAGTCAGAAATCACATACACAGCTGGTGAAAGAGTAAATTGGTACAACCAGTTTAGAAAACTCTTTCACAGCATTTACTAAATATACACATTTTTTTATAACACTACAGTTCAATTTCTGGGTATATGTCCAACAGAACTATGAACATTTGCTCTACAAAATTTTCATAGCAATGCTATTTACAATAACAACAATGAACAAAAACTGGAAACTACCAAATGCCCTTCAATATCAAAATGGATAAGCATATTTTAGCATATATCTACAACTGTAAAGTGATATATGGATAAATCTCAAAAGCATATAGTTTAACAAAGACACACACCATAGATAATATGTACAATATGATTCATTTTATATAAAATGCAGTAAATAGGAAAAACTATGGTATCAAACTAAGGATATTGGTTATCCTGAGAGGGATACTGACTTGAAACATGCTCAAGGGGTTCTTGTGGGCTGCTGGTAATGTTTTGTTTACCAGCTAGTTGATCTAAGGGCCAGTTTTTATGGACTTGTTCAGTTTGGAGAATTATATTTACTCTTTGCTATATCCATTTTATACTTGAATAAGTCTTAAAAATAAGGTACACAAAAAGACAAAATGATATGAGCAAAGACCAAACAAGAAAGTAAATGGATAGAAATTATATACTGTGCAATTAGAGGCATAAGAATGTGGAATATATTTCCATATATTTCTAACAGCCAAGTATGAGCAAGTATGAGCAAAGATAAAAAGTGATATTGCTTAATGTTAGGTCAATTCATCAAACTCACATAACTATTATAAATAGGTATATGCCTAATAACTGAGGCTCAAAATACATAAAGCAAAACCAAAGAAAATAGACAAATCCATAATTATAGATGAAGACTTTAGTATGGCTCAGTTGTTTATATAATTTCTAGACAAATCAGATTAAAATTGTCTGAATAACACTAGCAGCTCCTTTGACAAAACTGACATTTATAGAACAGCACATCTTATAAGTGCAGAATACATATTGTTTTTAGTAGCATGTGTAAAATTAACTGAGAGACAATCTTCTGGTCTATAGAACAACTATCAACAAATTTCAAAGATTGTAATATACAGAGTTGCTTCCTTAAAAATAATAAATTTAACTTATAAATATAAAAATAAATGAATAAAAATTTATATGTTGGAATTTTTAAATAATTGACTTCCAAATTATATGAGTCAAAGAAGAAATTAAAATGCAAATTTGAAAATATTTTAAACTGAATTATATGAACTCACAAAGTATCAAAATTTGTAGAATCCAGCTTTACAGTACTTATAGGTACATTTGTAGCAATGCTGATATTAGAAAAATAAGACATGTCTTATTGATTTTCTATGTTTACATCTTAAAACAATAATAAAAGACAAGCAAATTTAAACCAAAATAAGCAACAGGAAGAAACAAAGACAAAAGTGGAAATTTGTGAAATTAGTGAAAGGAAATAAGATAATTTAAAAAGCCAAAATTTGGTAACTTGAAAGATTTATGTGATTGATAAATACCTAACAAGACATCAATATTGGAATATAAGATAACATACTCAAAAGATCCTAGAGGTAAATCCTAGAGGATTATTATGAGTCATTTTATTATAATAAGTAGTCAACTTACATGAAATTAACAAGTCCCTTCAACTAACCTAAACTGACATAAAACATAAAGAAATTTGAATAAGCCTACATTTATTAAAGAAATTTTACTCATTCACAAATAATAACACATAGAAAAATGTAGGCCCCAGTTATTTCATTGGCAAAACTAAGTAAACATTTAAGGAAATAAATGATACCATTTTTACAAGAATGCTTTAAGAAAATCCTTCCCCTTTTATAAAGTGAACAATGCCTTGACAAAAAATACCACACACACAAACACAGTACTAAAAGAGAAAACTACACACCATTATCTGCCATGAGAATACACACAAAATTCTAGTAAAATACCAGCAAATAAGATCCAGTAATAAACCTCAAGTGGGGTATATCCCAGGAATATAAGTTTGGTTTAAATTTTTTAAATCAATGTATTTCACCATTATTACAGAATAAAGAAAATTTATATGATGATCTCAATAAATGCAGAAAAATCATTTCACAAAATTCAGTAAGCTCTGAAAGTCTCAGAGAAAGAAAGCAATAATAATAATAAAAGTCTTAAAGATTGAAATGTAAAACTGTCTTTGTATGACTATCAATATAGAAAGTCCTAAATAATGTACAGAAGTTATGCTGCGAGTAATAAGTATATCTTGCTGCATCATAGGATATAAAGTCAATATATAAATATCATAGTTTTATATACTAACAGCAAACAATTGGAAAGTAAAACAATCTATTTGGAATAAATTAAGAAAGCCAAGAAACTTCTCTACAGAGAAAACTGCAAAATATTAAAAGAGAAAAAAATTAAAATTAAAGAAAAATAAAATCAATCTAAAATTTAATACTCAGCAGAAGCTGCTTTGAAAATGTTTATTTTTTAGGAAATATTAAAAGTAAAACAATTTTCTAGTCAAATGAAAACAGTAGGCACATACAACAACACACAGAGCTCTTAAATATTCAATTTAAATTAATATTTCCTATGAAAATTATAGCAAAGTCCTATTTAATTTAAAATATGCAGAAACATGAAAAAAAGTTGGATATTTGGAGTTAAAATGTTAAAAGTATAATGTCTAGGAAGAGGTTATAGGAACACCAGTTTGGCTCTGTTGAAGAAACAGAATGAGAAGATGAGACAAAGAGGGCACAGGAGACATTGGCAACAGGTAAGTCCCTAGCTCCTGAACAAATGCTCAGTTGCATCCTTTCCCATAGTTGAAGTCTCTTTAAAACATTGTGTCAAGTGGAGTCCCTGTCACCTGAAATAATAGAAAAATCCTTATTATTAGAAGTTTGGACATGATCTTTTGCAATTAATGGAGGTTAGGAGTTACTTAAATTAGTAAAATGAGGATTGTCACACCTACTTTGAAAGATGTCCTTGGGGATTAGAAACAATGTGTGAAAACTATAGTTATTTAACTATCATATAACATCTTTATACGCAGCACAAAATCAGACATAATCGTGACTCACCTTTTCATCAAATAGGGGGAAAGGGGTGGAAAATGAATTTCTGGAAATGATCTAAAATTGTTTTTGTTGACTTGAGTCTCTGGGTATTTTATGACCTTGCCTTCTTGTGAGGTTCAGGATAAAATCTAATGGCAGTTTAGATGACCCTACAAGTTATTTAAACACCACCATGGGATCTCCAGTGAAAAGCTTTAAAGTTTGACTCTTACATATGGAATACAGTTTTTTAGAGAATAAAATTCTCCCTAGGAGGAAAACAGTATGCTCTTAGAAATGTACAAGATGAATAAGGGAATTTTTGTGCTTCACAGTGGTACAAAGAAAAAGAAGTGAAAAATGAGTGTTTAGGCAGATGGAGATTCATTTCAGCAATGTAGAATTCCATGCTCAAATTCTTAAATTTGATTTCACCCCAGATTAAAGCAATTGCCCAATTCCCCACTGCCACATCTCTATATCAGTTATTTCGAGTGTGCTTAATAAGAACTTTTAAGCCTTTAAAAGAAATGCAAAAGCATAATTTGAGGTGCTATTTCAGTATATGAAATATTCACATCTAATTATTCCAGAAGTGACAATATTTTAAGAACATCAATAATAAGATTCTTAAATATTTTAGATAGCAGAGCTCTAATCCATCATGTTCAACCACTCTGGATGTGCCAATTGAACTGAAAATCTGTTCAAAGAGAACTGCAAGAAATATCAGGCTTGATCTACAATTGCATGGTTCCATAGCACATCAGAGTTGACTAGATATGACCCTGATGTGCAAGGATATGGATCATCTCCCACAATGTCATCCAGCCCCATCCACAGAATTTTAAGTTAGATAAAGTCTTATATGTCATTCATGTCACCCATGCAGTAATATTTTCTCCAACATTCCTGAGAAGTAGTCTTCAGCTTTTGGCTTAAATGCCTCTGGTGACAGGCTGTTCATTTATTTGACAAAGCAAAGTGTTCCTTAGTTAGACAGCTCTAATTGTTGAAAAGTTCCTCCTCAAGTTGCAGCAAAATCAGCCTCCCTGTAATTTCTACCCACTGATCCTTGTGAATATAAAATGAATTGACTTTCGAGTGAATATAGAATAAATTGACACTCCCCCTTCAAATGATAGCCCTCTCCCGAGGCATACTGATTTCTTCAGTTGACTGCTTAGTGTAGGGGCTGTGGTTAGGTCTGAAAATGTGGATTCAATTCTATGGTCTCAGTTGTTACTTCTCAATATCAAATGGCTTTTCAGGAGTGTACTGTAAATAAGGATATACATACTACACCTTTCCTTAGGTTTTTGTGTGTATTATATTGAGAAAATCTGTGGAATATACTCTTTTCACTTCAATACACACTGTAAACATGGCATATTGTTAATGAGTCTCAATTCACACTGAATAGTTCACTTTTGAATTTTTTCCTGGAGAACTCTACTTCCATTGTTCTCAAATTTATTAGATTATTTTCAATGTCACATTCCAGTGCTAAAATCAAGTCCTCCCTAATTGCCACTGCTCTGTGTAATACAGCTAGATTTATTTTCCTATAGAGAACATGGGCAGCTAAGTTACATCAAGCCAAGTGAGAAATTGAAGTCTTTTCTCAATTATTTTGTTCCTTCCTCTAAAGCTGAGTGTGTACAAATTATAGAAGGTATTACATTTTCCTCATTCCTCGACCCTATTAAAGATTATTTTTAATGTAAATGAGTTCATAGTGTTAAGGTGTGAAATTTAGACAAAAGTAACAATTTCTAAGGATTAAAAGAATATGTGGTTAGTGATTATTTTCTCTAAATTTCCCTGAAATGATTTCTACATGGAGAGACATGCCTGCATCTTAAACAAAAAAGAAGTCTGCTTAAGCAATAGAGTAAGCTACAGTTTCAAAGTCAAATGATTTTCTTACGGTAAATGACACAGGACAGTAATTTAATAACACAGGATTCACTTAAAATACATGTGGCTTTATTCATCATTTCTAGGGAAATGTGATTATTAAATCTGAAAACATTTGCATATGTAAACTACTATAATTAGGTGGAAATTTTATCTTTCTAATTCTAAAGGGCATTCATCAAAAGTACTGAGGAAGGTGAAACTGTCAGATGTAAGATACATGGCATGATATACGTAAATGAAAATGTGCAGCATTCTATTTTGATATTTAACAAGTAGTAGATTGCTAATGTTAAGCATAGGACACACAGGAAAAAATATTAATAGAGAGAAAGAGAAAGAAGTGATACATTTTTTAAAAAAGGAAAAGATAAATGTGAAAGAGGCAACACTAAGGTAAAAAAAAAAATACACATTAAGAGCTCAAAGTTGAATATGAGAATTGTCAATGGAATGTCCCCAGTAGACCAACAGGATCCAGGGGTCAAGGTTATGTGTGTTACCTGGTGACATACCTTACAAGCAGAATAGAACATGGATAAAAACCAGACAGATAAGCATAAATGATGACAGACTAGAAGTCAGGCTAACTTGGTAAGAAATAAAAGAACCAGCAGAAAGAAGAGTAATATCCTAACACAAAAACATTCCATATTGGCAAAAGCCAAAATAAGTACCCTAGGAAATAGGGACATGTAGAAATTGAACAACAAAATAAATAATGCCAGAAGCTCAGATAAGCAGGTAGGGAAGCAAGGATTAGAGAAAGCTAAATTTATCAGTTAGTATTCAACTGCATAGAATAAAAGAATGAAATAATTTTTAAAAAGTAACAAACATAATAAAAAACGTACTTTCACATTTTTTATAATCCAAATATAGGCAATTCAGGACAACTATCGGAATCCATTTTGTTCCATCTCACCTTCCCTAGGAGAAGATCTTGTCTTAGTGGTCAAAAATGACTGCTGGAGCATCTGCTATCATACAAGTGTTTATGTAAGCAAGATGAAGAAGGGGGAAAAGAACAGTGTTCCTCCTCTATTTAAGGGACCATCCCAGAAACTACATAAACATGTCCATTTTTATTTCATTATATAAATACAGTTATATGGCCACACATTTGCAAAATAACTTAGGAAATGTGCTCAGGTAAACTCAGCAGAAAAAGGACATTAATGAAAAATGGAAATTAATTTCTGCTGTACATTATTACATACGAATAGGGAAACATAATATTAACTAACATATATTGTGTTCATCATGTAGCCAAACCCTTTTTAAAATATTTTGTATCTATTATTTAACAATAATCCTAAGAATTAAAAACAAATATGTTCCCCACTTTATACATCAGGAGCTAACAACAAAGGGTTTAAAATCTAGTTCAAAGTCATAGACTCAGTAAAGGGAAAAATAATTTAAAGCCTGGGTCTGCCACATCCTGGGGATGAGGGAAGACTCCCCATAGAACTGTTTCTGTGAGTATGTGGAAGAGTAAAAGACTGACGTTCCCAAAAGAATGTCTTTTCTAACTTGGGCAATAGTCCTTCCCAGCCAAGTAACATATAAACATGTCCTGTTAAGCAGAGGATTAATTTTAAAATAGGAACATCTTAAAACTTACAGGAGAGAGAATCTATATGAAAGAGAACAATGGATAGATATGCTTGCTTACTCCCAAAACAAGGCAGAGGAAGAAGATTGAAATTCCTGGGACTCTGGTCAGTTTCCTGCAACTGCACCAGCATGTGCTTCAGCCTGAGATGTGCACCTGCTCTGGCCTCACTTGCTCCCTGGTACAACTCCACACTAGGGCAAGTGTGGTCATGGCCAAGGAGACTGCACGGTTGTGAGGGATGGAGCCAGCTCAAACCTGGCACAGAATCTGAAAGGGGTGAGGGCAGTGGATAAGGAGCAGTCTGGGACTCTGGCTTGTGCTGGGACCACACAGCCCATGCCCTGACCAATGCTGAGTGCCTGCTCAGGCCCCTCTTTTTTCATGGTGCAGCTCCACACTAGGACAAGAGCTGTCACAGCCAAGGGTGTTACATAGTTGTGAGGGATGGAGCCAGACCTAGCACAGCATCTAAAAGGGGCTTGAGCAAACATTGGTATTGCTTATGGAGGCAGTGGATCAGAACTCTAACTGGTGGTGGGACTGCCAAAGCCCATACCCTAACCCACACCAAGCACACACCCCAGCCCTTCTTGCTCTAATACTGCTCCCCTTTGGGCTGAGGGTGCTGATGCAAGAAGGGGAGAGTGCACACTCCTAGAGGAAATGGAGACAGCTCAAACCTGACAATCAGGGTTTCTGTTCCAGCATCTTGGGAACCAGCACTTCCCCCAATAGGGTGATACTGGCCACTGAGCATAGGTGAAGCCCTGGTTAACACCTGGCTCTGGCTCATTTCCTTGATCTCTAGCCCCACCACCTACAAAGGTGATAGCTGTTAGCACACTCTGGGAAAGACATGATTTGTGCTCACATCAGATCCAGCTCTTCCACCAAAGTCACTGGGTACACACATACTGTATAGGGTTGCTCCCACAAAAGTACACCCCTTCAAGACTGGAAAAGGTAACTGTTTCACCTAATTTCACAGAGAAAGTTAAGCAAAATGAGAAGACAAGAATTTATTTCAAATGAAAAAAACAAGAGAAAATCCCTGAAAATAAAACAAGTAATGAAACAAATAATTTACAAGATAGAGTTCAAAGTACTAGTAACAAGAATACTAAACAAATTAGGAAAAAGAATAGGTGAACACAGAGAGATTTTAACAAGGATCTGGAAAATATGAAGAAAAAAAAAGAAAAGTGAGACCAAACAATACAATAATTGAAATGAAACACTAAAAGGAATTAAGAGCAGACTAGGTGATACAGAAGAACACATAAGTGACCTGGGAAATAGAATAATGGAAATCACCCTATCAAAACAGTGAAAAGAAAAACATACAAAAAATGAGAACAGTTTGAGAGACCTCTGAAAAAAATCAAGTGTACCAACACTTGCATTAAGAGAGAAAAGGGTAAAAAATATATTTGGTAAAATTATGGCTGAAAACTTCCCAAACTTAAAGAAGGAAACAGAATCAAGGTACAGGAAGCACAGAGAGTCCCAAACAAGATGAACCCATAGAGACCCACACCAAGAAATATCATAATTAAAATGTAAAAAATTTAAGGATAAAGAGATAATATTAAAGACAGCAAGAGAACAACAAAGAGTCATATATAGGGAAACCCCAATAAGGCTATAAGCTAATTTTTCTGCAAAAACTTTGTAGGACAGGAGGGAGTGTCCTGGTATATTCAAATTGCTGAAAGGGAAAACCCAGCACTCCAGGATACTCTACCCAGAAAGATTATCATTTAGAATTGAATGAGAGATTTAAAAAAAAAAAAGCTTCTCAGATGTGCAAACACTAAAATAATTCATCAATACTAAACTTACCCAAAAATAAATGTTAAAGGAACTTCTTTAAGTGAAAAAGAAAAAGCTATAACAGGAATTAAAAATCCATAGGAAAGGAAAAATCCAATAGTAAAGACAGATATATGATAAAGCATGTGAATCAGTCAGTTAAATACTCTAGTATAAAGATTAAAATACAAAACATTATAAAATCAATTATAACTACAATAAACTGTGAAGGGATAAACATGAAGTGGTAAAAAATGACATCAAAAACACAAAACATGGTGTGGAGTCAAAAATGTAGATCCTTTAGAATCATCAGACACAAGGGAAGAAACTAAAAGAAGAAAAAAGAACAAAGAACTGCAAAAACAACCAGAGAACAAGTAACAAAATGAAAGTGAGTATATACCTATCAATAATTTAATAATTTAGGGCTTCCCTGGTGGTGCAGTGGTTGAGAGTCCGCCTGCCGATGCAGGGGACACGGGTTCATGCCCCGGTCCGGGAAGATCCCACATGCCATGGAGCGGCTGGGCCCATGAGCCATGGCCGCTGAGCCTGCACGTCCGGAGCCTGTGTTCCGCAACGGGAGAGGCCACAGCAGTGAGAGGCCCGCGTACCGCAAAATAAATAAATAAATAAATAATTTAATAATTTAAATGTAAATGGACTAAGTGCTCAAATCAAGACAGAGGGTGGCTGAACAGATAAAAAAACAAGACCCACCTATATGCTGAATATGAGGGAGTCAGTTCAGAGCCAGGGACACACACAGAGTGAAAGTGAGAGGATGGAAAATATATTTCCTGCAAATGGAAATGACAAGAAAGCTGGTATAGCAGACAAAATAGACTTTAAAACAAGGCTATAGGCTTCCCAGTGGTTGAGAGTTTGCCTGCCGATTCAGGGGACGCGGGTTCGTGCCCCAGTCTAGGAGGATCTCATGTGCCGTGGAGTGGCTAGGCCCGTGGGCCATGGCCACTGGACCTGCACGTCCACAGCCTGTGCTCCATGGTGGGAGAGGCCGCAGCAGTGAGAGGCCCGTGTACCACAAAAAAAAAAAAAAAGAAAAAGAAAAAAAAGGTTATAATGAAAGACAAAGAAAGTCATATTATAATGATAAATGGATCGATAAAAGAAGAGGATAAAACACTTTTTAACATATATATCCCTAATGTAGGAGCAACTAAATATATAAAGCAAATATTAACTGACATAAAGGGAGAAATTGGCAATAATACAGTAAGAGCGGGGGCTTTAACATACCTCTCACTTCAATGTACAGTTCACCAGAAAGAAAATCAGTAAGGAAATTGTCCTTAAATGACACATTAAACAAGTTGGATTTTGCAGATCTACAGAGGACTGCATTTCAAATACACTTTCATTCCAAGTACATATGGAACATTCTCCAGGATAAAACACATGCTAGACCACAAAACAAGTCTTAACAAATTTAAGAGGATAGAAATTATGTGAAGCATATTTTCTGAATACAACAGTATGAAAATAGAAATCAATTACAGGAAGAAAAATTGTAAAAACACAAACACATGCTAAAGAACATGTTACTAAAAAACCAATGGGTCAATAAAGAAATCAAATAGTAAATCAGAAAGTACCTCAAGACAAATGAAAATAAAAACACAAATTTCCAAAATCTATGAGAAGAAACAAAAGCAGTTCTAAGAGGGAATTTTATAACAATATGGGCCTACCTCAAGAAATTTTAAAACTCTTAAATAAACAACCTAACTTACCATGTAAAGTAATTAGAAAATGAAGAACAAACCCCAGAGTCAGTAGAAGGAAGGTATTAATTAAGATCAGAGAGAAAATAAATAAAATGATGATCAAAGAAAAGATTCATAAGATCAATAAAACCAAGAGCTGATCTTTTCTGAAAAGATAAACAAAATTTATAAGGCTTTATCCAGGCTCATCAAGAAAAAAATAGAGGAGGCCCAAATAAAAAAATCAGAAATGAAAGAGGAGAAGATACAACTGATATCACAGAGATATCAATACAAAATACCATAAGAGAATACTTCAAACAGTTCTATGCCAAAAAATTGGACAAACTAGAAGAAACGGATAAATTTCTAGACATGTACATCTTCCATGACTGAATCAGGATGAAAAAGACAATCTGAACAAATTGATTGCTGGCAGTGAAATTGAATTTATAATTTTAAAAAACTACCGTCAAACAAAAGTCCAGGACTAGATGGTTTCACAGGGTAATTCCACAAAACATATGAAGAAGAGTTAATACCTATCCTTCTCAAACTATTCCTAAAAATTGAAGTGGATGGAACACTCCCCAAGTCATTCAACTAGGGCACCATTACCCTGATATCTAAACGAGACAAAGACACTGCAAAAAAAAAAATTACAGGCCAATATCTCTGATGAATGTAGAAATAAACAAAATATTAAGGAACTGAATTCAACAATACATAGAAAGAATCATAATCATGATAGAGTGGGGCTTATTCTAGGGATGTGAGGATGCTTCAACATTCACAAATCAGTCAATGTGGTACACCATAATAACAAAACAAATGATAAAAATCACATGATCATCTCAGATGCAGAAAAAGAATTTGACAAAATTCAATATCCATTGATAATAAAAACTCTTAACAAAGTTGGTATAGAGGGAACATATCTCAACATAATAAAGGTCATTTATAGCAAACCCACAGCTAACATCATACTCAATGGTGAAAAGATGATAGCTTTTCTTCTAAAATCAGGAACAAGACAAGGATGTCCACTCTCACCACTTCTATTTAACATAACATTAGAAGACATAGTCTTGGCAACTGGACAGAAAAATAAATAAAAGGCATCCAAATAGAAAGGGAAGTAAAACTGTCATTGTATGCAGGTGACATGGTACTATATAGAGAAAACCCTGAAGTCTCTATCAAAAAAAAATAAATAAATTTAGAACTAAGTGAATTCAGTAAAGTTGCAGGATACAATATTACTATAAAGAAATTTATTGCTTTTCTATACACTAAAAGTGAACTATCAGAAAAAGAAATCAAGAAAATGATCCCTTTTTAAATTACATCAAAAAATTAAAATACCTAGGAATAAATTTAATGAATGAGGTAAAAATAAAAACGTATGCTCTGAGAAGTGTAAGGTAGTTCATGAATTTATGAAGGAAATTTAAGATGATACAAATGAATGTAATGATACCCAGTGTTCATGGATTAGAAGAATTAATATTTTTAAAATGTTCATACCGCCCAAAGCAATCTATAGATTTAATGCAATCACTATCTAAATACCCATGACATTATTCAAAGGACTAGAATAATCCTATAACCAAAGCAATCTTGAAAAAAGGAAAAAAGCTGGAGGTATCAAGCACCCTGACTTCAGACTATACTAAAAACTACAGTAAATAAAACAACATGGTAATGGCACAACAATAGACACAAAGATAAGTGGAACAGAATAGAGAGGCCAGAAATAAACTCACACACTTACAATAAATTAATTTATGACAAAGGAGGTAAGAATATACAATGGAAAAAAGACAATTTCTTAAATAAGTGGTTCTGGGAAAACTGGACGAGTACTGTAAAAGAATGAAAACTGTAAAAGAATGAAGTTAGAACATTTTTCTCACATCATATACAAAAATAAACTCAAAGTGGATTAAAACCTAAATGTAAGACCTGAAGCCATATAAAACTCCTAGAAGAAAATATGGGCAGAACAATCTTAGACATAAATTGTAGCCATATATTTTCAGTAAGGCAAAGTAAACAAAAGTAGAAACAAACAACTGGGACCTAATTAAACTTAAAGTTTTTGCATAGCTAAGGAAGCTATCAACAAAATGAAAAGACATCCTCCTAAATGAGAGAAATACTTGCAAATGATATGACTGATAAGGGGTTAATATCCAAAATATATAAACAGCTTATACAATTCAATATCCAGAAAACAAAAACCTGATTAAAAAATGAGCAGAAAACCTGAATAGACATTTTTCTAAAGAAGATATATAGATGATTAACAGGCACATGTAAAGATACTCAGTATCACTCATCATCATATAAATGCAAATCAAAACATCAATGAGATATCACCGCACACCTGTCAGAATGGCTATCATCAAAAATTCTGCAAATAACAAATGTTGTCAAGGCTGTGGAGAAAAGAGAACAGTAGTACACTGTTGGTGGGACTATAAATTGGTGCATCCACTACAGAATACAATAGTATGGAGATACCTCAGAAAACTAAAAATAGGACTGTTTTATGATCCAGCAATTCCACTCCTGGGTACATTCTGAAGAAAACAAATGCACTAATTCAAAAAGATGCATGCACCTCAATGTTCATAGCAGCATTATTTATGATAGTCAAGATATGGAAGCATCCTAAGTGTCCATCCACAGATGAATGAATAAAGACATGGTATTTACCTATTAATGTTAATGTATTCTTTAACTTCATTCATTTTTTATGGCTGAATAGTATTCCATTGTGTATGTATATATGTATGTGTATATAGGTAGCTTCATCTGTGGATGAATTTACCTATATACACATACCAGAACTTCTATTTAATTTTAGAGACCATTTTTAAAATATAATTTTCTTCAACTTATTCTCTATAATATGTAAGATTTAACCAAATTAAAGGGCTATCTCTATTCCAAAAATATCTCATATTGCAAAGCTTTTGAAGAAGCAAGTAACAGAATTTTGGATAGTCTAAATTTGAGAATAATATCTTGGACTTAACTGAGGTTATTTGTGATTGGTTTCACTATATTTCAACCAGCAAGTAATGCAAGTGGTATTCTGGCGATCCAGGATACATTACTGCACAAGTGGATGGCTCCCCATTGCTCTCTTTCCCCTCAAAGAGGGAAGCCCAACCATTTGAGACCTTTTTAACCTGTAGTAAGGAAGGAATGCACCAAGTCAATGCAAATAGTGGGCTCATTTCCATTTATGTAGTTTTAAGATGAGGGCAAAAGGAAGAGAATAAGCACCTCAGCCCAGATCATGCAGACCTGATATCCAGGTTAGGAATTCATAATTTCTTGTTAAACTAATTTATATAGCATACTTTTATTTCAAAAATCAGAATCACAGTTTCAGCGTATCAGGTTCAACCATGACTTACCACAATGTACCCCTAGGTAGAAGTCATAAATAGGGATCATCTCTTAATCTCAACACATTTCTAATATGTTCCAGTGATATATATTGGCATTACCTCTTCAAAATGATAGCATCACACTTGTATTATGTATTCTAAAGTATTAAAATGCCAAAAATAAAACAACAGATAATATTATTAATGTAAATGTAAGTTCCCCTACTGCCAAAATCAACAACAGAAACTCAACAAATCATCCAGAAATATTCTGTTTGGTATAAATCTCCCCAGATGAACCTATCAGTTGGTTTCAGCCAGTGTTTAGTTGCAAATGGCTCCTGAAACAAGTGTTATTGATCTTTCAATTCTTAAGTCTACCGGAGAACATAAATGCATTTCACTGTTTACTCCTCAGTTTAAGTTATTTGTATTTGGACTGTCCCCTGCAGGCAATTTTTAAAGCATACACAGTTCACTAAACTCACTGTGAAGAACAAACTGTTAAGCATTTCAAGCCACCTATGGGGACTATCACCACAAATCTCAGGTTGAAAATTCTAGCTGATCAACAACACTACCACCCAGAATAGCAGCATTTAGCCAGGGTAACCACACAATTAATTCTTCTGTTTCAGCCAGGCAATATCATATTCTCTAGAGAAATAGAATTTGCCAAAGTATTTTACCCACTTTTCAGCAATTTTTACTCCTTCTGTCTCTCTTACACATTTTGTGTTTCTGGTTCCTTTGAAATCCCTTTTCCTGTTATTCCACATCTCTCAACTCCTGATGTCTTACTATTGTTGTGATGACAGCTCACAGTTGTTTAAAGCTATCTTCTGCAACAGAATATAGAAAATTAATTTGAAATCCCTATTAATTCTGAGAAAATCCCCATTTGATATAGGAGATAAATGAAGCAGGAGCTGAAGTGACTGACTCAAGTTGGTGCCATAAGAAGCACAAGCTACCCTGGTCCCAAAAGATCTTTGATGAGGAGGAGACAACCAAGGCACAGGGTCTCAGGGAACCAGATCCCAATATTGCCTCACTACCTATTTAATCTCCCTGAGGTTTTTTTTCTCTTAAGAAAAATGGTACTAATTCTTGCCTGCCCACTTCATACAAATATATTTAAATATAATAAGTGTAAATAGAAAAAAATTTGGAGACCTTACTATTTGTAGGCATAACACACAAGAAAGTTAAAATGATTTTCAAAGTGTTTTTCTATGTTCAGGCTAAAATCTCAGAGCATTTGCAAGCAGAAACATACTAAAGAACAAGGAGAGTCCATTGTCTCCTTCACATGTATCCACTTTGTGACACAATTAATTGGAAATATACATATTTTTAATGCAAAAAAGCAACTATCCTTTCAAAAAAATTTGCTTAAAAAAAAAAAGCACAATTTTCTTGCTGTTGAAACCAATTGCCTGTAACAATTTGTCCTCTGGCTGGACAGAGCCTTGCAGAGGAAGCAGACCAACTTCTTTCTTTTTTAGGAACATAGATATAAGAAATGATTTGGAATGTATAAGTGGTACAAAGGTCTTATAATGTGTCCCATCTGAGCACCTATGGGTCTGTTCAGAAATACTTTATTTCTTTGTCTAATATTGTTTCCCTTCCTAGTCACAGACACAAAAGGAAACCTATCTTGAACCTTCATTTCATATTTTTGAGAAAAATGAAAACTTCATTCATGAGCCTAGATGTTTGCATCTATACCAAATCTGAAACACTGTATGAAATAGAAAATGTAGGTAAGGAAACACAAAGATAACCACATGTCTTCCTCATTTATTATCATGTTATTAGCTATTTAATAATAATCAAACTTTTTTCTAAGTCTCCTTTCAATAATTTATTTGGAAAAATACTGCCTATACCAAGCCCTAAGTATGTCCTTAGCCCTAAATATTATCACAACTTCTAACTTAAGAGAAACATAACTATGACTACCAAAAATAAAAGCAAATACAATGTTGACACTCTAAATATCCCTAAGATTATATAGATATTATGTAAAGAAGTTTTTCTTAATATCAGTGTAATTAATTAAAGCCTTAAAGTCACTTGGCGCACTAAAATGTCATATAACAATAACTACTGTCCCAGGGCTTCCCTGGTGGCTCAGTGGTTGAGAGTCCGCCTGCCGATGCAGGGGACAAAGGTTCATGCCCGGTCCGGGAAGCTCCCACATGCTGCGGAGCGGTTAAGCCCGTGACACATGGCCGCTGAGACTGAGCATCCAGTGCCTGTGCTCTGCAACGGGAGAGGCCACAACAGTGAGAGGCCAGCATACCACAAAAAAAAAAAAAAAAAACTACTGCCCCAAATGAAAACAAAATAATACAAAGCTAAATAGATGTCTTTATTAACAGAAATAAATTAGTTTATAGAAATAAGTATGGGTAATCTTTCCAAATGAAATGAAGATCTAATAGAATATTGCCGAAAACAGTACTTGTTACAATGAAGCTTAAGGGTAAGGAAACTCATCAGCAACATGAGGGAAAGATCTGGCATACCAAGGCAGACTACAAAGCCTGTTAGTCTGATGCCTACCATAAGCATGGTAAGAGTGAATCCTCCCTGATATGTTTTTTTGAACCCTACGTTTCCTAATCATTGGAGGCTGTTTGATACAGGTTGGAGAATAGTTGATATGATCTAACTTAATGGAGAGCAGGCCAAGAGAAAGAAGAAGAATGCCTATATTAGCTGTAGGAAAATAAAATCAACAGACTCCCAGTGATTTCAGATTATTCAAAGAGGCTTTGAGCCGAAGGTCTATAGACAGAAGAAATCCCAGGTCTCATTCAAGACTTAG
The DNA here is from genome assembly GCF_011762595.2 of Tursiops truncatus. NCBI lineage: Eukaryota > Metazoa > Chordata > Mammalia > Artiodactyla > Delphinidae > Tursiops > Tursiops truncatus. Next base: position 59,546,495 of record NC_047046.1, read on the forward strand.
AAAACATTCACTTAAGTTGATGATGGTTGTCCATCTGTCTAATAAACATTCTGATTTTGAAAAATGGCAAATTGGAAAAGAAAAAGAATCAATTTCTAACCTCAGTAAAAGCAAAGTAAGCTCAACAACAGCAAAAAACTAAGTTATTGACTGTAAAATGTACTTCTTAAAATATAAAGTCCTGTATATTTGAAGTTTTAGTGTTGAAGTGAATAATAAAATACACCTTACAAGTGGAAAACTATTTTGTAACTTATTTTTAAGAGAAATGTGGTTGGGCTAAGTGTGTTATTAACCACAGCTTTTTAAAAAAACAGCTCACACTTTTTCTCTTAGCTTTCAAGACATTCTTTTTTTTTTATGTCTTCACATAAAAAATGTACTTCTTGTGCTTTAACCTTCTGGGGGAGGAAATCTAGTTTGAAGAAGTTCAGACTCAATCTTCTAGAGTAGTGTGTTTACTATAGAGCAATTGCCCACCATTTGCATGGACAAACTATATAGTTACTTTCTCCTCTAAAAGTTTTAACATCTTGATGCGGGTGTCATGAAACATGTTTGAAGAATTCAGCTCAAGAAAAATATTTAGAATCAAAACCACAATGAACTATAACTAAATCTCCTATGGGCCCAATATGACATATGTTGAGTCTTACTGACATTGTTAGAAATTTGGGGAAATGTTTTCTTCCTCTTTTCTTAAAAGACTTAAATATTTCAGGGCTGTAAGAGACCTCAAAATTAAATTGTTACAGATGACAAACTTGAAAGTCACAGAGTTGCAGTGACTTCCACAAAATTACATGTCTACCAATTGGGCTTGAGTCCAGCCTTCTGATTTCCTGGCCAAAGCATTTCCACTAAACCATACCAACACTACTACCACATTTTAACCATGTTTTTTTTTTCCTTTTAGTATACTATGTGTATGTATGTGAATGTTGTGTGTTGTATATGCATAATACATTAATGTTTTTAGATCCCAGATGGATTTTACAGATATTACAGTCTACCACTTAATTCTGCCTGCCATATTGAACAACAGGTAGAAGGTAATTCAAGTTTGAGAACTAATTCTAAGTTTAGGAACAAATCAGGAGACTATCCAGATCCAGAAATTTTCTGGTAGTTAGGTCATAAGGACTTAAGGCAGCAGCAGTAAAATAACAAAGCAAAAAATTGGTCAAAGCCCACAGAAGGTAGAGAAGATCAAGTCCAGTAAAAGAAGTGCAAAGAGCAAAACTTGAGTCAGAGTACACCTTACAGATATACACTTTACAGTAGTATATTTGCTTTATATTTTAAGGCATTCCAAATTCACTTCTAGTAATATTTGCACAGATTCTCTGTAAGATAAATTGGTAGTTACTAGTGTCCTTATTTTATAGGTGAAATAAAATGAGAGCATAGCATATCTAGGTTTTGTCTTTGGTCACACAATGAGCTTGTGCTGGCAATCCAAGTGTCGTGACTCCTGGCTTAAGGTGCTTTTCAGTCCAGTACATTATCTTCCTTATTAAATGAAACCAAGCTAGAAAGTACTGAAACTAATGTGCCATAATAAATCAGGAAGTCAATGATGAAAACCCTTGAGCTTACAAAATGCTTTTATTCCATTAAGCTGACCTAAGAGTAGAGGGAGAAATACCTCTTTTAAAAAAAAAGAAAAGAAAAAGAATGAAAGAAATCCTTAGAACCAGTTTTCATGAAAATCCACAGAAGTGTTGTGTTGTGTCTCCATTCTCTCTTTTCTAGACACTTCCCTCACCATAGTCTTCAGATAACTCTGGTATCAAATACTCTGCTTCTCTCTCACAAAAGGTGGAGGAAGTAATTTCCTTCTAGTGCAGGACAACTGCAAGATAAGCCTAATATATTATTGTCTGTGAAAGCGATGAGTCATGCAAAGTATGGGTCTATTGGTCAAAAGACACAGAAATTGACTTACAGGGACCCTCACTGGCCAAATGTGGGACAATAGATCCATCAAAATAATAATAACAATAACACCAAGAACTCCAATGAATTGGAACACATCAAAAAATGAAAAATTTATGAATTCATGATTAGGAAAAAAGCTTATTTGTCAATGTTGTAGTTTTCTCAGACACCAACTTATTATTCTGAAAAAATTTTTTAAAGGAAAAAATGCATGTACCTTGTATAGATTTTATTTCACTACAACCAAAGAGGTGATAAGGGCAAGTTTTTGTTTGAAGGAGAAATATATCTTATACATGAAGGATTGATAAATCATTTGTTCATCCCTAATGAAACAATGGATCCATGTAACAATCATGAAAGTCTACTAAACTCCTTGAGTGAAAGTATTATTGGGAACTTCATAAAAAGTGGATTGTGCTTATATCATTTGAACACCTTGATCAATCTTAATGTTACCAAAGGTAGGACCATCAGACATTTTGCATCTCTTGATACAATGAAATAAGAAGCACACAGTACCACTTACATCTTATTCTTGCTAGAAAGATAAATAACCTTTAACCTGACTAAGCCTTTAGATTTAACTGACAGTTTTCAGGAAAGCCAGACACTAGAGAAACATGTGAATTGATACCACAAGGATAAAGTTAGTCAAATGTTAAATGGAAAATCTTATAGGACAAATGACCCAGATTTTCAAATGAATAAATAGCGTCAGAAAGAAAAGAATAAAGAGAGTCTGTTTTAGCTCATTACAGACTAAAATGGACTTCAGAGGGATATCAAACAATTACAATGCATAAAATTTATTTGGACTAAGATTCAAAGACATTTTCATGAGAACACGGAAAAATTTAACACAGAATTTTATTGGGTGATTTTAAGGTATTATTTTTAAATGTCTTAATTTTATTTTATTTATTAAGATAAGATATTTAAGTTGAGTTTTTTTTTAAACCTAATCTGAGGATCAAGATGGCAGAGAAGGAAAATGCTGAGCTCACCTCGCCCCATGAATATATCAAAACTACAGCTACATATAGAGCAACTCTCATTGAGAATGACCTGAAGACAAGCAGAACAATCTCTTCTACAATTAAGGCTATGAAGAAAGAAACACATGGAGTCTGATACGAGGAGAGGATGCATACCTCTAGCGAACGACCCAGAAGGGGTGGAGGTATAACAGTTTCAAGGATTCTTCTTAAAGAGCAAGCCGTTCAAGCTCCATATTAGCCACCACAGCCCTGGGGTACAGCACAGGGAAGACAAAGCCTCCATAGCAGGTTTTAAAACCAGTGGGGCTTACTAAAGAGCTGTAAGAAACTGAGACTCTGCTCTTGAAGAACACAGGCACAGATATAATTCTTCCTAGTTCCAGCACAGAGGCAGCATATTGAAAACTGCCTGGTGCTCTGCCTGGCCTGCCAAGACCAACTCAGCATACACCCCAGCCTACAATGGACTCCTGCTCTGCATTGCTCCTTGCTAAGGTGGAGACTGCCATTGAAAATGCAAGGGTGCACACCAGGGAAAGACTGGAGTCAATGTGGGCCCCAGCCCTGCCTCTAGACAGGGTGGAGCCCTGAAGCCATCTCAGAAATGGAACCCTAACTTCTTGAGTTTGGCCATGCCCCCAACCAAGGTGGAGACTGCTACTGTGCAAGGGGGAAGCCTGCCTTCTTCAGGGCTCCTGCTCCAATCCTTTTGATACCAGTCTCACCTCTCAATAGGTCAGTGACTTCCATTGAGCCTAGGAGAAGCTCCCACTTGCACCTGGCTCTAGCTGTAGCCCCTCTAATTCCAGCTCTAACTCCCATCAAGGTGGCTGCTGCAAGCAAACCTTGGGAGAAGATACAACCCATGCTCACATCAGACCTAGCTTTCCCACCAAAGCCGCTAGGCACATGCAGACTGCATAAGGATGCTCCCACACAAGATCACACCTTAAAGACCAGGAGAGGTAACTTTTGCCTAATTTCATAGAGACAAAGAGAGTAAAACAAAATGAAAAGACAGAAGAATATGTTTCAAATGAAAGAACAAGAATGAAAAAAACCTAATGAAATGGATAATTTACTTGATAAGAGTTCAAAGCAACAGTAATAAATATGCCAACTGAAATCAGGGAAAGAATAGAGGAACACAGTGAAAATATCAACAAAGACCTAAAAAGTTAAAAGAATGAATCAGAGCTGAAGAACACAGTAACTAAAATGAAAAATACACTAGAATGAATTCACAACAGATTAGGTGTTAGAGAAGAAGACATGAGTGATCTGGAAATAGAATAGTGAAAATCACCCAATCAGAACTACAAAAAGAAAAATAAATTTTAAAAAATGAGGATAGTTTAAGGGACTTCTGAGACAACATCAATCACACTAATATTTATGTTATAAGGGTCTCAGGAGAAGAGAGAAAGAAAGGGGTAGAAAACATATTTGATAAAATAATGGCTGAAAATGTCTCTAACCTGAAAAATGAGACCCATATCCAGATCCATAAATCACAAAGAGTATCAAACAAGATGAATTCAAAGAGAACAATATCAAGCCATATCATAATTAAAATGGCAAAAGTTAAAGACAATTTTAAAGGCATCAAGAGAAAAAACAAAGAGTGACATACCCTCATAAGGCTATCAACCAATTTTTGAGCAAAAAAAATTGCATGTCAGAAGGGAAAGGCATAATATATTTAGAGTGAAGAGGGAAAACCCTGCAACCTAGGATACTCTATCTGGCAAGGTTATCATACAGAATTGAAGGAGTGATAGAGCTTCCCAGACAAGCTAAAACTAAAAGAGTTCATCACCACTAAACTGACCTTATAAGAAATGTTAATTGGTCTTCTAAAATTGAAAAGAAAAGGCTATAAAAAGAAATAAGAAAATATAGGAAGGGAAAAATCTCACTGGTAAAGGCAAAAATATAGTAAAGGTAGTGGATCAACCACTTAAATAAGCTAGCATGAAGGTTAAAAAACGAAAACTGTAGAATCAACTATAACTGCAATAAGCAGTTAAGAGATAGACATGAAGATATAAAATATGACATCAGGGCTTCCCTGGTGGCTCAGTGGTTGAGAGTCCACCTGCCGATGCAGGGGACACGGGTTTGCGCCCTGGTCCAGGAAGATCCCACATGCCGCAGAGCAGCTGGGCCCGTGAGCCATGGCCACTGAGCCTGCATGTCTGGAGCCTGTGCTCTGCAGCAGGAGAGGCCACAACAGTGAGAGACCCGCATACCACACACAAAAAAATAAAAAGACATCAAAATGTGGCAATGAGAGGAGCAAAAACACGTAGATCGGGCTTCCCTGGTGGTGCAGTGGTTGAGAGTCCGCCTGCCGATGCAGGGGATATGGGTTCATGCCCCGGTCTGGGAAGATCCCACGTGCCATGGAGCAGCTGGGCCTGTGAGCCATGGCTGCTGAGCCTGCGCATCCAGAGCCTATGCTCTGCAACGGGAGAGGCCACAACAGTGAGAGGCCTGCGTACAGCAAAAAAAACAAAACAAAACAAAACAAAACAAAACAAAAACACGTAGATCTTTTAGAATGACTTTGGACATAAATGACTATCAGTTTAAAACAAGCAAGTATATAGTTTGACATATATGAACTTCATGGTAACTACAAATCAAAAACTTACAATAGGAGGACCAGTGTGGAAGTGGAGAGGCAGCTTCTGGAGTGTGATGTTCTGGAGTTTGGAGATACACCAGAAATATATCTACACGTGGAACAACTCCTGCAGAACACCTACTGAACACTGGCAGAAGACCACAGACCCAAAAGGCAAGAAACTCCCCACGTACCTGGGCAGGGCAAAAGAAAAAAGAATAAACAGAGACAAAAGGATAAGGATGGGACCTGCACCAGTGGGAGGGAGCTGTGAAGGAGGAAAGGTTTCCACACACTAGGAAGCCCCTTTGCAGGTGGAGACTGTGGGTGGTGGAGGGGGGGAAGCTTCGGAGCTGCGGAGGAGAGCACAGCAACAGGGGTGCGGAGGGCAAAGCGGAGAGATTCTCGCACAGAGGATAGGTGCCAACCGACACTCACCAGCCCGAGAGGCTTGTCTGCTCACACGCTGGGGCAGGCAGGGGCTGGGAGCTGAGGCTCAGGGTTCGGTCGGAGCACAGGGAGAGGACAGGGGTTGGCGGGTGTGAACACAGCCTGAAGGGGGTTATTGCATGACGGCTAGCCGGGAGGAGTCCGGGGAAAAGTCTGGAATTGACAAAGAGGCAAGAGACTTTTTCTTCCCTCTTTGTTTCCTTGTACATGAGGAGAGGGGATTAAGAATGCTGCTTAAAGGAGTTCCAGAGACGGGCACGAGCTGCGGCTAAAAGCACGGACCCCAGAGACGTGCACGAGACGCTAAGACTGCTGCTGCCGCCACCAAGAAGCCTGTGTGCGAGCACATGTCACTATCCACACCCGCCTTCTGGGGAGCATGTGCAATCCGCCACTGCCAGGATCCCGGGATCCAGGGACAACTTCCCTGGGAGAACGCATGGCTCGCCTCAGGCTGGGGAAACGTCCCGCCAGCCTCTGCTGCTGCAGGCTCACCCTGCACTACATGTCCCTCCCTCCACCCAGCCTGAGTGAGCCAGAGTCCCCGAAGCAGCTGCTCCTTTAACCCCGTCCTGTCTGAGCGAAGAGCAGACACCCTCAGGTGACCTACACACAGAGGCGGGGCTAAATCCAAAGCTGAGCCCCTGGGAGCTGTGAGAACAAAGAAGAGAAAGGGAAATCTCTCCCAGCAGCCTCAGAAGCAGCAGATTAAAGATCCACAGTCAACTTGATGTACCTTGCATCTGTGGAATACCTGAATAGACAACGAATCATCCCAAACTGCGGGGGTGGACTTTGACAGCAGGATTTATGACTTTTTCCCCTTTCCTCTTTTTGTGAATGTGTATGTGTATGCTTCTGGGTGAGATTTTGTCTGTATAGCTTTGCTTCCACTATTTGTCCTTAGCTTCTATTTGTCCGTTTTGTTTTTAAAAATTTTTTTTCTTAATAATTACTTTTTATTTTAATAACTTTACTTTACTTTACTTTATCTTCTTTCTTTCCTTCCTTCCCTGCTTTAGAAAACGAATGATCCCAAATTGAGGAAGACTTTGAGAGCAAGATTTATGATTCTTTCCCCTTTTCCTCTTTTTGTGAGTGTGTATGTGTATGCTTCTGTGTGAGATTTTGTCTGTATAGTTTTGCTTCCACCATTTGTCCTAGGGTTCTATCCATCTGGTTTTTTTTTTTTCTTAATAATTTTTTATTTTAATAACTTTATTATATTTTATTTTACTTTATCTCCTTTCTATCTTTTTTCCTTCCTTCCCTTCATACTTCCTCCCTCTCTCACTCCCTCCATTCTTTCTTTCCTTCTTTCTTACTTATTTTCTTTCTTTCTTCCTTTCTTTTCACTTTTTCTCCCTTTTATTCTGAGCCATGAGGATGAAAGGTTCTTGGTGCTGCAGCCAGGAGTCAGTGCTGTGCCTCTGAGGTGGGAGAGCCAACTTCAGGACACTGGTCAACAAGAGATCTCCCAGCTACACATATTATCAAATGGTGAAAATCTCCCAGATATCTCCATCTCAACATCAGCACCCAGCTTCCACTCAAAGACCAAGCAAGCTATAGTGCTGAACACCTATGCCAAACAAATAGCAAGACAGGAACACAACACCACTCATTAGCAGAGAGGCAGCGTAAAATCATAATAGTCCACAGACACCCCAAAACACACCAACAAACGTGGACCTGCCCACCAGAAATACAAGATCCAGCCCTCATCCACCAGAAAAGAGCAGGTACTAGTACCCTCCACAGGAAGCCTACAAAACCCACTGAAACAACCGTAGCCAATGGGGACATGATACCAAAAACAACAGGAACTACGAACTCCTGCAGCCTGCAAAAAGGAGACCCCAATACACAATAAGATAAGCAAAAATGAGAAGACAGAAAAACACACCGCAGAGGAAGGAGCAAGATAAAAACCCACCAGACCTAACAAATGAAGAGGAAATAGCGCAGTCTACCTGGAATAGATTTCAGAATAATGATAGTAAATATGGTCCAAAATCTTGGAAATAGAATAGACAAATGCAAGAAACATTTACCAGGACCTAGAAAGAAGACTAAAGATGAAACAAACAATGATGAACAACACAATAAATGAAATTAAATACTCTAGATGGGATCAATAGCAGAATAACTGAGGCAGAAGAATGGATAACTGACCTGGAAGATAAAATAGTGGAAATAACTACTGAAGAGCAGAATAAAGAAAAAAAGAATGAAAAGTACTGAAGACAGTCTCAGAGACTTCTGGGACAATATTAAAATGCACCAACATTAGAATTATAGGGGTTCCAGAAGAAGAAGAGAAAAAGAAAGGGACTGAGAAAAGATTTGAAGCGATTATAGTTGAAAACTTCCCTAATATGGGAAAGGAAATAGTGGAATCAAGTCAGGAAGCACAGAAGATCCCCATACAGGATGAATCCAGGGAGAAATACAGTCAAGACATTTAATTAATCAAACTGTGAAAAATTAAATACAAAGACAACATATTTAAAGCAGCAAGAGGAAAAACAACAAATAACACACAAGGAAAACCTGCAACCAGATTACTCTAAATAGCAAGGAACTCATTCAGATTTCATGGAGAAATTACAAAACTTACAAACAAGCAAAAGCTGAGAGAATTCAGCACCACCAAACCAACTTTACAATAAATGCTAAAGGAACTTCTCTAGGGCAAAGAACACAAAGAGAAGGAAAAGACCTACAATAACGAATCCAAAACAAGTTAGAAAATGGGAATAGGAACATACATATCGATAATTACCTTAAATGTAAATAGACTAAATGTTCCCACCAAAAAGACACAGATTGGCTGAATGGATACAAAAACAAGAACCCATATATATGCTGGTCTACAAGAGAACCACTTCAGAGCTAGAGACACATACAGACTGAAAGTAAGGGGATGGAAAAGATATTCCATGCAAATGGAAACCAAGAGAAGCTGGAGTAGCAATTCTCATATTAGACAAAATAGACTTTAAAAATAAAGACTATTAGAAACGACAAAGAAGGACACTACATAAGATCAAGGGATCAATCCAAGAAGAAGATGTAACAATTGTATATAGTTATTCACCCAACATAGGAGCACCTCAATACAGAAGGCAAATGCTAACAGCCATAAAAGGTTAAATCAACAGCAAAACAAACATAGTATGGGACGTTAACAACCCACTTTCACTAATAGACAGATCATCCAAATGAAAATAAATAAGGAATCACAAGTTTAAATGACACATTAAACAAGAAGGACTTAATTGATATTTATAGGACAGTCCATCCAAAAACAATAGTACACACATTTTTCTCAAGTGCTCATGAAACATTCTTCAGGATAGATCATATCTTGGGTCACAAATCAAGCCTTGGTAAATTTAAGAAAATTGAAATTGTATCAAGTGTCTTACCGACCACAACGCTATGAGACTAGGTATCAATTACAGGAAAAGATCTGTAAAAAATACAAACACATGGAGGCTAAACAATACACTACTTAATAACGAAGTGATCACTGAATAAATCAAAGAGGAAATAAAAAAAATACCTAGAAACAAATGACAATGGAGACATGACAACCCAAAACCTATGGGATGCAGCAAAAGCAGTTTTAAGAGAGAAGTTTATAGCAATACAATTCTACCTTAAGAAACAGGAAACATCTCGAATAAACAACCTAACCTTGCAGCTAAAGCAATTAGAGAAAGAAGAAGAAAAAAACCGCAAAGTTAGCAGAAGGAAAGAAATCTATAAAAATCAGTCAGGAATAAATGAAAAACAAATGAGGGAAAAGATAGCAAAGATCAATAACACTTAAAGCTGGATTCTTTGAGAAGATTAAACCCAGGTTGATAAACCATTAGCCAGACTCACCAAGAAAAAAAGGGAGAAGACTCAAATCATAAGAATTAGAAATGAAAAAGGAGAAATAGAAATAACAACTGACACTGGAGAATACAAAATATCATGAGAGATTACTACAAGCAACTCTATGCCAATAAAATGAACAACCTGGAAGAAATGGACAAATTCTTAGCAATGCACAACCTGCCAAGAGCTGAATCAGGAAGAAATAGAAAATATGAGCAGACCAATCACAAGCACTGAAATTGAAACTGTGATTAAAAATCTTCACACAACAAAAGACCAGGACCAGATGGCTTCACAGGTGAATTCTATCAAACACTTAGAGAAGAGCTAACACCTATCCTTCTCAAACTCTTCCAAAAATATAGCAGAGGGAGGAACACTCCAAAACTAATTCTATGAGGCCACTATCACCTTGATACCAAAACCAGACAAGGATTTCACAAGAAAGCAAACTACAGGCCAATATTACTGATGAACATACATGGAAAAAATTCTCAACAAAATACCCACTAACAGAATCCAACAGCACATTAAAAGGATCATACACCATGATCAAGTGGGGTTTATTCCCGGAATGCAAGGATTCTTCAATATAATGCAAATCAATCAATGTGATAAACCATACTAACAACTGAAGGAGAAAAAACATATGATAATCTCAATAGATGCAGAGATAGCTTTTGACAAAATTCAACACGGATTTATGTTACAAAACCCTGCAGAAAGTAGACATAGAGAGATCTTTCCTCAACATAATAAAGGCCATATATGACAAACCCACAGCCAACATTGTCCTCAATGGTGAAAAACTGAAACCATTTCCACTAAGATCAGGAACAAGACAAGGTTGCCCACTCTCACCACTCTTATTCAACATAGTTTTGGAAGTTTTTAGTCACAGCAATTAGAGAAGAAAGGAAATAAAAGGAATCCAAGTTGGAAAAGAAGTAAAGCTGTCACTCTTTGCAGATGACATGACACTATACATAGAGAATCCTAAAGATGCTATCAGAAAACTACTAGAGCTAATCAACGAATCTGGTAAAGTAGCAGGATACAAAATTAATGCACAGAATTCTCTGGCATTCCTCTGTGCTAATGATGAAAAATCTGAAATTGAATTCAAGAAAACACTCCCATTTACCATTGCAACAAAAAGAATGAAATATCTAGGAATAAACCTACCTAAGGAGACAAAAGACCTTTATGCAGAAAATTATGACACTGATGAAAGAAATTAAAGATGATACAAATAAATGGAGAGATATACCATGTTCTTGAATTGGAAGATCAATATTGTGAAAATGACTCTACTACCCAAAGCAACCTACAGATTCAATGCAATCCCTATCAAACTACAACTGGCATTTTTCACAAGAACTAGAACAAAAAATTTCACAATTTGTATGTAAACACAAAAGACCCCGAAGGGCCAAAGCAATCTTGAGAATGAAAAATGGAGCTGGAGGAATTCAGGCTCCCTGACTTCAGACTATACTACAAAGCTACAGTAATCAAGACAGTAATGGTACTGGCACAAAAACAGAAAGATAGAATCAATGGAACAGGATAGAAAACCCAGAGATAAACTGACGCACATTTGGTCAGCTTATCTTTGATAATGGAGGCAAGAATGTACAGTGGAGAAGGGACAGCCTCTTCAATAAGTGGTGCTGGGAAAACTGGACAGTTACATGTAAAAGTATGAAGATTAGAATCACTCCCTAACACCATACACAAAAATAAGCTCAAAATGGATAAAGACCTAAATGTAAGGCCAGAAACTATCTAACTCTTAGAGGAAAACATAGGCAGAACACTCTATGACCTAAATCACAGCAAGATCCTTTTTGACCCACCTCCTAGAGAAATGGAAATAAAACAAAAATAAACAAAATGCGACCTAATGAAACTTCAAAAGCCATTGCACAGCAAAGGAAACCATAAACAAGACCAAAAGACAACCCTCAGAATGGGAGAAATATTTGCAAATGAAGCACTGACAAAGGATTAATCTCCAAAATTTACAGGCAGCTCAATAACAAAAAACAAGACAACCCATCCAAATGGGCAGAAGACATAAATAGACATTTCTCCAAAGAAGATATACAGACTGCCAACAAACACATGAAAGAATGCTCAACATCATTAATCATCAGAGAAATGCAAATCAAAACTACAATGAAATATCATCTCACACCAGTCAGAATGGCCATCATCAGAAAGTTAGAAACAATAAATGCTGGAGAGGGTGTGCGAGAAAACGGGAACACTCTTGCACTGCTGGGTGGGAATGTGATTGGTACAGCCACTATGGAGAACAGTATGGAGGTTCCTAAAAAAACTACAAATAGAACTACCATATGACCCAGCGATCCCACTACTGGGCATATACCCTGAGAATACCATAGTTCAAAAAGAGTCATGTACCAAAATGTTCATTGCATCTCTATTCACAATAGCATGGAGTTGGAAACACCTAAGTGTCCATCATCAGATGAATGGATAAAGAAGATGTGGCACATATATACAATGGAGTGTTACTCAGCCATAAAAAGAAACGAAATTGAGCTGTTTGTAATGA